>NC_092850.1:1535632-1656670 GCF_039878825.1 Excalfactoria chinensis
TGTATCCCCACCTCCCGTCTCACCCCCTCTGTGTTCACACCCCCATCTGGCCCCATTCCCACCCAGCGCTGCCCTCCGCGTCTCCCCCTGTTTGGAGACACCCAAAGGCGCCGCCCCCCAAGCGGTGGGGAAACCCCATTTGGGGGGGGGTGACACAGTCTCTGTCCTCACCCCCCCGCAGCGCTGGCGGCCGCCTCCCCCAGCGGGGATGAGTGCGCAGAGGAGGAGGAGGACGAGCTGGAGCCGGGGCTGGATGAGGCTGAGCCGGAGCCTGAGAGCGGGGCCAGGGCAGCGGGGGGGGCCCGGGGGGCCGTGCTCACACGTCGGGGCATCACTCTGCGTGTGCTGCTCCGGGACGGGCTGCTGGAGCCGGGACGGGGCGTCCTCTCCATCTATTACCTGGTGGGGGCAGCGGGGACGGGGTGATGGGACACGGGTAGGGACATGGAGGGGACGCTGGTGGGGACGTGGATGGGGATGTGGATGCTGGGTGTGGGTGGAGATGTGATAGGAACGCAGATGGGGACACGGAGATGGGGTTGTGAATGGGGTCAGGGTTCTATGACAAGGATGGGGAGATGGCAGCGGGGCTATGGATGAAGATGGAGGTTGGGAAATGAATGGGGACGATGGTGATAGGGACAGGGATGGGATGGGGATGGGACAGGGATAGGACTTGGATGAGATGGGGATGGGATGGGGATGGAACATGGATGGAACATGGATGGGATGGGGATGGGACATGGATGGGACATGGATGAGATGGGGATGGGACGGGATGCGGACACAGCCCATCTCAGCCCTCCCCGCTCCTCCCAGGGCAAGAAGTTTGTGGGTGACCTTGGTGCGGACGGGGCCATCACGTGGCAGGAGACGGGGCAGGTGTTCGGCTCCCCCAGCGCCTGGGCCACGCACTGCAAGCGCCTGGTCAACCCCGCCAAGAAGTCGGGCTGCGGATGGGCCTCCGTGCGCTACAAGGGGCAGCGGCTGGACCAGTACAAGGCCGCGTGGCTGCGCCGGCACCAGCCCCACGTGCCCAGCGACGAGGTGGGAACCCAACTGTGTCCCCAACGAGGGGCCTGGGGTGTCCCTGTGGGTGTCCACAGTGAGGTGCCTTAAGCTCCAGTTGGTGTCTCCAAGGACAGACCTTGAGGGGTCTCAAGGGGTCCCCGTGGGTAGCCCAGGGCCTGGGGTGTCCCCAAGGAGCTCCTTTGGGTGTCCATAGGGAGATGCATAAGGTCTCTGTGGATGTTCCCACGGTGTCTCAGGTCCCCCTTGGTGTCCCCAAGATGCCCTTCAGCCTCGCGTGTCCCAAGGAGGTGCCTCGGGGGGTCCCCATTGATGTCCCCAAAGAGGGTCCCTGGGCTGGGCACGGCCCTCAGCCCCTCGTGCTGCTCTGCTGCAGGCACTGCCCAGTGAGGGTGAGGAGGATGAGCTGCCCGAGGAGGAGGAGGAGGAGAACGGGGACGGCCGCCCGCCCGCAGCGGAGCTGGCAGCCACCAAAAGGATGGAGGAGAAGAGCAAGAAGCTGCCGGGCCGCAGTGCAGCAGAGCAGGGTGAGCAGCAATGGGGGGAACAACGGGGCTGCAGCGGTGACAATGGGGAGAGAGCGGTGATGGTAAGGGGGTGACAGGGGTGCTAATGGGGATGCCGTGGTGGTAACGGGGTGCTGTGTGCTGTACAGAGCCCACCCCTCCAGGGAAGAGGCTGGAGAGCAAAGCCCGGCTGCCCGTCCGCTATTGCACGCTGGGCACACGAGACGCAGCCAGGTAGGGACCCCCAGCATCACCTCGGTCAGCCCTATGGGGGGGGAGGGCTGGGGGCAGCGGGGCTGCGTCCCTTGCAGGAACCCACAGACCCTGGTGGAGGTGACGTCCTTCGCCGCCATCAACAAGTTCCAGCCCTTCAACGTGGCCATCTCCAGCAACGTCCTCCTGCTGCTGGTGCGTCCCCTGCCCCGGGGGGGGATTTAGGATCCCCTTTAGGATCCCCCTTTTAGGATCCCCCTCTTAGGACCCCCTGGGCACATTCCCTTTTCCTTTAGGACTTCCACAGCCACCTGACGCGCAGTGAAGTGGTGGGTTACCTGGGGGGCCGCTGGGACACCAACACACAGTGTAGGTAATGGGGAATGGGGGGGGGGGAGCAGCCCCTGGCACAACCAACCCCCCCATCCCCGCAGTGCTGACGGTGCTGCGCGCTTTCCCGTGCCGGAGCCGCCTGGGTGACGCTGAGGCCGCGGGCGCAGTGGAGGAGGAGGTGATGTAACACCCCACTGCCCCCCAATGTCCCCCCAACCAACCTGTGCTGCCATGGGGGGGTCTGATGCTCCCCACACCTCCCAGATCTGCCAGAGCCTGTTCCTGCGCGGGCTGTCCTTGGTGGGCTGGTACCACAGTCACCCCTTCAGCCCCGCGCTGCCCTCCCTGCATGACATCGACGCGCAGATGGATTACCAGCTCAAACTGCAGGGCAGCGGGAATGGCTTCCAGCCCTGCCTGGCCCTCATCTGCGGTAAGGACCCAGCCCTGGGGGGGCCCATGGGGCTGCAGCCCCCCCCATCAGCCCCCATCTCTCCCCCCAGGGCCGTACTATGCTGGGAACCCCGGCGTGGAGTCCAAGATCGCGCCCTTCTGGGTGATGCCACCGCCGGAGGTGAGCGGCCCCCATCCCCTCATGGTGGTCCCACTGCAGGGCCAGGTGGGTGACCCCATAGGCGACCCTAATCCCCTCTCAACCAGCAACGGCCTAACGACTACGGCATCCCCATGGAGGTGGAGGTGACCTACATCCAGGATGGCTTCCTCACCAACGACGTCCTGCAGGAGATGGTGAGCGTGGGGCAGGAGCCGCGCCCTCACCCCCAAACCCACCCCAACCTTAGGGACAACCTCCCCTCTGCCCTTGTTTGCTGTGGGATCCGGGGAAGGAGCGCTCAGCCCCAGCGCCATCCCCAGAACCTGCTGGTGGAGTTCTACAAAGGAGCCCCAGACCTGGTGAAGTTCCAGGAGCTGTGGAGCCAGGAGCAGACCTACCTGGATAAGCTGAAGGTGGGTGAGGCGCTGTCTGAGTGCCCGGCTCCTCCCAGGAGCCATCAGTTGGGTTTTACTGTTCCTCTCCTCCCCAGGGCTCCCTGGCCTCGCGCAGCCCCAAGGACCAGAGCTTCGCCCACATCCTGGAGCAGATCTACGTCCTGCTGAGGCACAGCAGCTGAGCAGGAGCCGCACTGCGGGATGCAGCATCGCCTGCTGCGCCAGGGAGCCAACGGGAGGACCCAGAAGCAGCAGCTGGGGGCACAGGGGCAGGGCAGGGCTGGGGGGGCTCCTGGGGGCCCAACACTCTTCTGGTGTAACATAACAGGGGGAGATGAACGAGGAAGCGCAGTCTCACCTCCTACACAGAGATGGATCCCTCCGGCCCAGAGCTGCCCTCAGAGCTTCGTTCATTCCACGCCTGCACCCCACGGGAAGGAGGAGCCGTTTCATCGCCATCAACTGCTTTTATTGTTGTGGAAAAATGGAATGTTTCACCAACAGAAACGTCAGCGCTGACCGAGAACACGTTGGGAACAAAGGAGGGAACCAGTCGGCTGAACTGATGGAGCGATAGTTGGGCAGCAGTCCTGCTATTCCGGCATCACAAACCCGAGCTGACCCTGCTTAATAAAATCCACCCCCACCGTGGTTTTGTATTAAAAATAGATATTTTTGTCTATAGATCTGTGGACTTTAAGCGCTCTCAGTAGCGGCGGGCGAAGCGCGGTTCGGTCGCTCTGTGTGTCCGCTCCTGGCCTGCAAACCCCCCCTGCACTGCAGCACTCGGCGCCACCTGGCTCTGGTTTGGGCCCTGTGTGAATCCTCCCCGCCTACAAAGGAGAGCAGACAGGTTGGCAGCGGGCCGGGGGGGGGGCAGCACATCCCACAGCAGGCAGCTGTTTCTGTTTCGATTTGGGGTGTTTTTTTCCCCCCTTACTGGGGAAGCCAGACTTGAGCTGACCCACAAGCTCGGCTCTGCCCTTTGGAGGGGGGCTCTGCCCTTTGGAGGGGTGTTGCTGCTTTAATTCAGACCTGGTGTAACGAGGGGCGGCTCCTTACCCTGCCATCCCTCCGCGGTGCATCGCATGGCCTGGTCCCAGCTGACCAGGCGCTCCTCGATCACCACCTGAGCACAAGAAACAAGAGAAAGCAACGGTGTGGGGAGGAGAAAGGCCTTGCTGTCGTCCTACCAGAAAAGCCAGCTGGTCCCCAGAGTTTGATTTGCTTTCTCAGTAATGCTGTTAAGGTCTGCAGGCTTTAATTACCACCAGAAGTTCAGCAGCAGTAATTGATAGAAAGACCACGATCACACTGGGAAGCAGCAAGTGTACCTTGCCATCTCTCATGATCCCGTCCCATCATTCCTCCAGCCACACTGCCCTGCCATGAACGATCTTGATGCCCCTCTAACTTTCGACCATGATCTCCCCAGTCACGTCCATCTCTTAAAAAAATAAAAGAAAATCTTCTAGGTGCGTCCCCCCCGTTGATGTGTCGGCGCAGGAGGCGTCGCTCACAGACAGACCCGTGTGTTTAGTGTGCAACAGAGCAGGTTAGACGTGCACCAACCAACCAACCACCGCTCCCCTGCCTGCACAAACCCAACGTCACCCATGGGATACATCCAGCCTGAGCACTGACCAGCAGAGAAGCCACCAGCACGGCTCAGCTCCCCCCCGCTACCTCCATCTGCCTGATTCTACCTATGAGTGCTACTGCTGCAGGCAGGTCTACCCCTGGGGCAGCTAACAGCCCTGAGCCTCATCTGTATAAGGGAAGCTGCTTACAGAGAGCCCCCTTCGCCCTGAAATTCCTCGTGCTCAAAGAGAGGCTCAAAGGAACCATGAGAACGGAGTGGCACCGTGACAGCGCTCCTACCAGCACCCTCTGAGGGTTCACCCGCTGCCAGAACGACGCACCAACACGACGCTGCCCTCAAACACTGAGCACTAACCGGGTCTGCGGGGGAATCCCTCTCCCTTCGGTCATCCTCCGCTCAGACCCGTAACCGCCCCAACCCTCACGGGATTCCCGCGCATGGCGCTCGGGCCCTCCGTGCCGCTCATCCGGGTAATGCTGGAAGGCAAGCAGGACAGTTACAGCGTGAGCTCGCAGGCATTTCACACCCCAACAGCAACACCGCAGCTCCACGCAAGGTGCTGTGAGATACAGCAACAGGACACAGAGCAGCAGCTGCCCCGTGCCTCACTGGCCCCACGGCTGCACCTTCTGCACGTCACTCCAGGCAGCAGTTTGGTTTCACAGCACAGCTCGTGCCCCACTTGGTGGGTGCAGGCTTTTCTTTTAACAGAACGTCTGCCCTTTCCTTCCCCCTGAAGAGCATCTCTTTGGACGAGTGTTACAGAGCTGCCATATCACAGAGCCAGGAATCTGTCACCACACCTCATCTCATGGCCAGAACAGGCAGCACAGCTCCCAGCACTCAGGACCCACTGGTGGAACACTGGTTGGCCTTAAGCCCAGCAGCAGTTTCATTTAAGAACAGGTAACACTGTGCTGCTGCTGCTTTGGAATGCGTGTAAAATGAAGCCATGATGTGGATGGGACCCACCTGCCCGTCTCGGTCTGGTATTCCTCTTGAACCTTCTCTTCTGCAAGGAAAACAAGTTTCAGTTAAACCAACAGTCATAATCCACAAGCTGCACATGGACCTTTGCAATTGGAAGGCTGTAAGGCTGAGAACCCAGCACCTGTTCAGCTGTAACGTACTGAAATTGGCTTTGGTTTCAGTAGACATGCATACAAAGAGACCAAAGACACAGGACTGCAAAGGATGCATGAAATCAGATTCAAGAAAAGGATGAAGCTCGGTTGTTTGTTTTCAGCACTGTTCACATCACAAGTAAAGCAGAAAGACACCGAGTTTCCTTCAGAGTATGGGAAGGAGAGCCCCTGTCCTGTGCTGACCTGTCCAAGGAGTGATCCTGGTATCGGCCACGATCCCTGTGGTCGAAGTCATGGAAGCGGTCCTGGCGCACAAACTCAGAGTGGTATCTGTCATCCAAGGCCATTCGCTTCGCCTCTGGCCAGTATGGATCATCTCGCCTGCAAGAAAGGAAACCAACCTTGTACAGATCTCCTTACTTGATCTCTTGAGCGAGACCTTGAGATCAAAGCGCACTCAGTCCCATTATTCTAACAGTTCTTTTTGATCTGTAATTAAAACCTCAGGACTGGAGTCAGCTGCATCAGCGCCACGTGAAAAGCAGAACCTCAGCAGGGGCAGACATGAGAACAAGCACCTCCTGCTGGCACCCCTGCTTTATGGCTTGGATTCCCAGAACCAAATTGGAGAAGATCTCCAAGATGAAGTTCAACCATCAGCACAACGCACTGGGCGCATCACTGAGCCACGTCCCCCAGTGCCATTCACACACGTCCTCAATACCCACAGGGATGGAGACTCCACCTGGGCAGCCATTCCAAAAACTGACCACCCTCTCCATGAAGAAATTCTGCCTCGTTTCCAATCTAAGCCTCCAGCGCAGCCTGACACTGTTTTCTTGCATCCTCCAGAGAGCCTGGTGTCTCACTGCAGTTAGTTACCTGCCATCATCATAGGGCCTTCTCATTGCTGACCGCCGCTCCTGCTCGTAGCGCAGCTGCTCCTGCTGACGCCGCAGCTCTTCCCTCTCCCGCTGGATTCGTTCCTGCTCTCTCCTCCTCTCCTGTTCGATGTGCATCCTTTCCCTCTCCAATCTCTCCCTCTCCAAGCGCTCTCTGTCCAGACGCTGCCTTTGAAATTCAAGTCTCTCCCTCTCTCTCTGCAGCCTCTGCCTTTCATCCCGTTCGTGCATGGCCTGAAGGCGCTGCTCTCGTTCTCTCCTTTCTCTCTCTCTAATTGAAAACAAGACATTTGTTTTTCACTCAATTATCTCCAGTGGAGGCTTAACTGCTCATTTTTGGTGCTTCTGTTAGTTCACCTTTCAAAACACAAATTACATTCTTCTCACTACATGATTAAATATAAACAATCTCTCTTCAACCAAACCAGAGCCGCTTAATAGGAGTCCAAAGGAAGTTAAGCATCCTAGGTCAGTAAGGTGGTTCCTGCTCTAAGTTGGGCTGAGAAAGTTTAGGTAGAGCATGGAGTGTCCTAACACAGAGCTCTGATAAAGGAAGCGTTTCAGAGGTCTTTAAAAACCCTCAGACAGAACACAAACATTAGGAATGCTCAGTTCTGTCTAAGCAGAGCTCAATTCTGACTAAGCAGAACACGTGAGCTGGGAGTGCCTACAGAAGTGATCACTCACAACAGCCTCCTCAGAAGCACAGGCTTAGAGATGACCAGTTTCAGTACAACAGGCCTTCACTGCTCTGCACAGCAGCTCAGAGTGACCTGAGCTAGAGATGCAGAAGGGCCCACACCGAACCCAGTTTGAACCACAGCTGGGGGACACACAGAGCAGTGCTCCCAGCACTCACCGGCGCCGCTCCGTCTCCCTGATCTCCCGCTCTCTCTGCCGCTGCCTCTCGCGCTCGCGCTGCTCTTTGATTTTATCAAACGATAAGATATCCTGCTTCTCCTTGCTCTCAGATTTGCGGTCCTGGCTCTTTGTGCTCTGAGTCAAATCAAAGCAATACGTTTAGCTGAACACAGAGCACTTCCAGCCAGAATTCCCAGGCAAAACACCCACTTTGTGTCGACTCAGAACACTCACAGCCTCCCAGAGGTGAACAACGTGGCAATTACAGAGAAGTCAGGGAGAAGCACCCAGACTTTGGCTAGACCTTCCAGTCAGTGTGAGTGCGCATAAATATTAGAGACACATGACCTCCCTTGCGCTGGTGGTAAATGATACAGCACTGTAAAGGTCACCGGGCACCACACTCGAATTGGATCATCTTAACACCACTGGCAGATTACATTTCTACTTCCTCAGCTACAGCAGCAGTGACTGCGAGGTGAGGCACCAGCATTTACCTTCACAGCACAATTAATGCCTCAATGCTTCCTAAAATATCACTGAAGTTCAACTGCTCCCCACACACAAGGCAAAAAACCCTGCAGCCACAACACAGGTAAAGTTATTCACACCTGCTTTTACAGAGAAGAGTCCACAAAGTCGTGCTTACCCTCTCTTTGGAAGCAGATGTTTTCACACTAATAACGGGTTCTCCTTTAGATTTATCCATGACCACAGTCCTCTCAGTTCCTCGGCTTGCTAGAAAGGAATGGCACACAAGAATAAATACTCCAGATGTTCAAAAAATCTTGTGAGGATTTTAAGCCATCAAGATTCTTAGATGACTGGTGCAAGAATGTATCCATGACTTAAACAGCCTGCCAACCACGTGCAAGCTGGGGGAGAGGGCACTGAATCCATCGTGACATCAGAGTGAAGCACTCTCTAGCAGAGATGGAGGTTACAAGAAAGCAAACTTCAGTCTGTGTTTACGTCTGCAGATCCCACACTGTCGCCACAGCTGATGAACTACAAACTTCTTCAAAGCTGCTCATACTGCATCAATACTGTACAAGGAGTGCACTTGTGAACACACCTGATTTGCTCGCCCTGGATCGATCGGAGGCCCCAGCCTTCTGCTCCTCTTTCTCTTTCCCTTCCTTCTCATCCTTTGAATCTTTCTCTGATTTCTTCGCATCGTCTTTTTTGTCAGCCTTCTCCTCCTTTTTAACACCAACAGACCTGCAGGCAAACTTTGTGTTAATACAAGGCCTGACAAAAAGTGCTGAGTTACCACTGATAGAGTCAAAACAAAAAAGCATTCCAAACACCACTTCCATGCTGCCAAGCACTGACAGCGTGCCAGGCTGTACGTGTGCACGTGCTGCAGAGCAGCAAACAACACTGAACTAAGGCTGCCTCAAAGCGAGAAACTACAGATGACCCTTCTCGGTATCTGGAGAGTGAGTGCTAGAAATACAAATCTTCTCTGCTGCAATTAAGTTCATGCATGGCACAGGGAGAAGGGGCTCACCCAACTGCAGGCTGAGCTCCACTTACAAGAGAAGCTTTCACAAACAAGTACTTCTGCATCTGATGTGAGTTCAGCCTGCAGCTCCTTTACCAGATCTTTGGTTACTTTATGAGGTAATAAAGCAAAATGCCCCTTTCAAAAGGAAAAGGCCACGTGAAAAACAAAGTATGGGAACACTGCTTACTCATCATTGGGTCTATCAGAAAACAGACAGGTTACCAGGAAGATTTGTCAGTTCAGTCATAGTGGTCATGGCAGCCTTAATGATTCTAAGACCATTTAATCCAACCACCGTAGAGCAGAACAAACCCAAACCAGATGAGAGGACAAAATTCTGATTAAAAAAATACTGGTTGATGTGGCATTATCTCACACAGCTGGTGTGCTTTGTCACAGAACACTAAAGCTCCCCTGCTTTGTAACAGAGAGCCCATTAAGATGCATTTCTGGCTGTTTATCCAGTATGACTCTCACTCCAGATGCAGCAAGCAGCAGATCACGACTTACTGCAATTATTGTCCCCTTTTCTCACGTGGCTGCGTTTCAAATGAGGGCTCTTTAAACACAGGAAAATAGACATTAAAAAAAAAGAACACACAAAACAATTTACTTCTCAGATTTGGAATCTGCAGAATGGTGCCTGTCTTTTTCCTTCCGTGCTTCGCCTTCCTTTCTGTCTGAAGGCTTTTTCCCAGCTGGTTCATTTTTGGCCTAGAATTTCAGCAAGAAGCGTTTTTAACAATAAAACACAGGCATTAAAATTCCACCTTTCGTTCCAACATCCTGCCACGTGAGCGCTACCGCCGACCTTTTCCACTGAAATCATCTTCCCGTGCAGCTCTGTCCTGTGGAGGTGATTGATACATTTGGTGGCTTCTTCAGACGTGGACATGGTCACAAAGCCGTAGCAGCGCGCACCGGGACTGCGAGCATTTGTCACCACTTTGGCACCAACCACCTGCAGGGAAAAGAAGACATTCTGTGTTTGTGGAAACAAGGGCAAACTAAACCTATCCAACCATGTGAGCAGCTCTGTTTATTGGCGATAGCAGTGTGGACTCAGTTTTAATGCAGAGGAAACATTCCTGGCATGCAGTGCTTCACTGGCACTCTAACACAGCAGTACCAAGCTCATCTCAGAGGCAGTAAAGGATGGGATATTATTTTAACCTGGTGCAAACACTGCTGGGCCAACAGTGCTCTACAAGTGCCTCAGCTAATCTTGACTTCACTAAACATCCAAGAACCCGGAGATGGTTTGGAAGAGACCAGAGAATCACAGAATGGCCTGGGTTAAAAAGAACCACAGTGATCAACTCATTTCACCCCCTGCTGTGTGCAGGGTCACCAACCAGCAGACCAGGCTGCCTAAAGTTGCAGGACTGATTTGATGAAGTTCAACACTTAGAACACCCTGTCATTAGAAAAAGTAGAAGCTGAGTTCTAGGTCACCCCATGAAACACATTGACTGTCTGCCAGCACACACATCCACGACGCACCTTCCCATATTTGCTGAAGAGATTCTTCAAGTCTGTCGCTCTCGTAGAGGATGAGAGGCCGCTGACCCACAGATTCCTGCCAGAACCACTGCCAGCACGGCCTGAGGGAAGGGAAACAGCCACACATAAAACCAAACCAGTTAAGAAAGAACTTGACAGTGAGAAAACAGCTCCACTTTCTCCCCTCTTGCTTAAGCCTATTTCACCACAATGTTAATTTCACCCCATTCAAACCATTTCCACTTAAAACCAGCAGATAAACCACAGCCTTCAACAATTAACTTTTGAACTCTACATCTGAATAGCCTTGGTGAGTTCTCACCTACACACAGGTCTCCTTACATGTTAATCACTTTGAAGAGAACATCAAAGTATTCAGTGTTAAAACAAGACAGACTTTTTTCAGATTACATTCATATTCCTTGAAGGAAAGCAGCATACCTTTCTCATCTTTGGAGGCTTGCTTTGTATCTCTGTCCTCCTCCACAGGGCTAAAGACAAAACAGCACATTATTCAACCAAGCCGAAGACAAAGTAAGTTTAGATTGCACACTAGAATTTCATACCTACCAGTAAAAATTATTTCTGAAATAAAAGGAACCACTGCAAATTTTTGGAAGAGTGACTGGAAATATGGGACTTGTATACTTAAGAAGACAATTAATGCTGCTCTGCAGATGACAGAAATTAGAGTAATTTAATAAAACAACCTTTGAAGGTTGAGGAAGGAAAGAAATCAAACCCTCTGCGTTTAAAAACAAAAACAACAACAATTGTGCACAAGGAGAAATCAAACCGATTCTTTAGGAACAGGCTACAATTTCAGCAGGCCTGGTGGCCAATTGAAGGCAACGGCTTATTGGCATCGCTTAACGACCCGTGACAAAAGATAGCATCTGGTCTAGAACGGAGAAAAAACAAACCTCTTTTTCTGATCACCGCCCTCACTGGCTGAGGACTCTTTAGTAGCGGGGCATTCCTCTGAATTAGCTTTGTCTTCTGTTTTCTTGGCATCTTCTTTGCTAGCTTTGCCTTCCGCACCTGCGCCTCTCTCCGCTGTTTCCCCACTAGAGGCTTCCAGGCCTTGGCAGCGCTTGCTACTCTGATCGCTTACGCTCTCTACTCCTACAGAGGCAGAGTCCAGCTTCTCTTCCTCTATTGTCTGTTCACTTGTCTCCCCTTTTGCTACAACTAAACGCTTTGCCTCCTTCCTTGCCATAGCTTGTGCCGATTTGCTGTCCAAATCTAAAGCATCTTCCTCCGACTGAGCGGCAGCAAGAGCGTCCTCTTCCTCTGCTAGCCTCTTGCCTGGCACCACGTTACTTGCTTCCTGTGCATCTGGCTGCTCCGCTTCACACGCTTCTTCGTTAAGGAGCTCAGATTTACAAGTTTCCCCCAAAATGTCGAGTATTTTCTCATTTTCTACGGATTTAACAGGAATAGAATGGCACAAGGTTTAATCACCAGGGAAATACAGCAATCACAAACGTGGAACTGGCATGGCTGCCACACTAACACCAAGAGAACGGCTAAGCTACACAGAGATTGGAAAACCCTAGTGTACACAGTGTTACAAGTCCTACCTCACTGCACTCTGACACGCTACTGCATCAGCCCTCACACGTTAACAGGGAAGAAAAATGCCCCCCCAGATTTAACAAAAACCTTCTGGCTCATCCTTGATCCTCTTTGTGGAATCGTTCCGCTCTGTTTCTTCTCTAGTTAGTTCGCTTCCACAGTCCAAGACGCTCAACATAGCAAAGCACTGAGAGTTCAATTTCCAGCTTCCTGAGGCGTTCTTTTAGCAGACAGTCCAACATGAAACCTGGGCTTCTTCTGACCGCAGTTGGGTGCGTTTGCAGTCCAGAAACCAACAGTGATCTGTAGGATGTTCCCGTGACAGCACTGTATTCCTCCTTTCGATGTCCAGCCACTCTTCACCTTCTGCTCTGTCCCACAGCTTCGTATGCCCTGCACTCCTGTATTCATGCTCACAGAACTAGGGTACAGCGTGATATCACAAGATCTGTTTTAGGTTCAGAACCTTCATGTCTTTAAGGCTCGCTCTTTTACTCCTCTGTAGTTCTACAGAACTATTTTGTCAAGTTAAAAGTTTCCAAACAGTATTTATACACAGATCTGGTGATATGACTGGGTTTCCAATCTCTATGACCCTGCATGACCTGGATTCTCCATCATAATAACGTACACTACAATAACGTATTTAAAAGGAAACAGGGATACAAAAAAGATTCAATGAAGAATTTAACTGCTTCAAAGCCCTGGATTTGGTTTGGTTTAATTTTTTTAACAACAGTACCTGGCTCCAAAGGCAGCTCTTCGATTTCCTGTGGGGAAGAGAAATATTTTATGTTACTTTTTAGGGTTTACATTATTTACGAAGATTATATGAGACGTATCAGAGCTTTGCACTTGTAAAGAACAGGTCACCATTTACCTTTATTTCAATTAATTCAGACGAAGCAGCATCAAAACTGTTTCCGACATCTTCAACCTCCACCTGGAGAAAGTGCAGAACAAACACCTCGTTATCTATCAAGTAATGATACTAGAAGTGAAAGATGGATGAGAAATGCAAGGCTGGAAATGACTTTCACTGGCAACTGATGTTACACAAAGATGAGAACAGATGCATAAAGTGATGCACTTCAAAACATGAAAATATTGCTTCCCAGACTCCATATGACACATATGTCCATATGATGCATACAAAACACACCGGAGCATTGAAAATCCAGAATGCTATTACGTAAAGGAATAAGAAGCAACGATGAAGAGAAGCAGTAGAAACCCAATGGCTCCAACTACTCCTTAACTACTGCTTCACTACTGAATTTGAAAAGCAAAACAAAACAGTCATGTAACAACAAAAAACACCCGATTCCACACACATAAGAGGTACATACCATCATTACTGGGATTTCTCTTGATTCTTCCTTCATGTCTGAGTATTGTGGGGATGCCTCCAGGTTCCCCACAGTGTAGTCTGCAGGCTGATCGGGAAGTTCTTTCATTTCTGCATCAGTGTTTTCTTTACTATCAGACAGTGAGTCAAGAATGTGATCAGCACTGTAATCCTCTCCGCAATCTACAGCATTGCCGTTATCTATTTCAGCTTCATCTAACACACTAATATCCATCATGTCAATATCTTGCAAGGTATCTAAACTTGCTTCAATATCCTCCTGTAAAAAGAAAAGCATATTAAAAAAATCATTGTAGCTTAGAAACAACACTGTTAAGTCTTCGCTTCCAACACAGCTCCATATACCTGTCCATCTCCAGAATCCTCTTCCAGGCCGTTGTCTTCAGCTCCCTCTTCGTCTGGTCTGCGTCCTAAGGGCATTGTTAGAATGTGAAATATATATATTTGTCACTTTTTGAGATACATACTTTCACACTACATGTAATTCCATCCCACTTGGCTATCCGCTTCCTCCTCATTTTCCAAAATCAAATGGTTTTATGCTTTCTATACCAGTAAAACAGCACAGTGTGAGCTCTGACGTGGGTTTGGAGCACCACTGTGCACCCCTTACATCTGACTGAGTAGAAATAGCGGATGAGGGGAAACGGTTTTAAAATGAGACAGGGAAGGTTTAGGTTGGATCTTAGGAGGAAGATTTGCACCCACAGGGTGGTGATGCACTGGAACAGGTTGCCCAAGAAGGCTGTGGATCCCTGCAGGCATTCAAGGCCAGGCTGGATGTGGCTCTGGGCGGCCTGGGCTGGAAAGAGATGAACACTGTGGTCCCTTTCAACCCAGGCCATTGTAGGATAAGAAGGAAAACTATCAGTATCCAAATCTGCTATGCACTGTGATTGCAAAGCATTCAGCAGCAGCGCCACAATTAAACTGAGCGCTTTTCCAGAAGGAAAAGCAAATGGAGGTGGAAAAAAAAATAGCGAGATTCTGGTAAATGGATAATAACTATTAGAAATCCCAAAGAGAAGAGGGGTTGAAATCTCCCTAAACCCCAAGTACCTTTGCTGCTTCTTTTCGGAGTTCTCTTGCTTGTGTTTTCAGAGATCACGGGTATTTCGTCAGGATTCCCCCCTTCCTCCTCTATGGCCTATGGGGGGGAACAGGCAGAGATAGGTACTGAGATGGCAGGGCCTTGATGCACCAGGGAGCATCCGCATCCCTGGAGGCGTTCAGAGCTGCACAGATGTGGTACTGAGAGCAGATGGGGTTGGAAAAGCCCTCTCAGACCATCGAGCCCGACCTTACCGGCTGTATAACTCAATACAACTCAACCTGTACGTCCACCCCAAGCCTCGCATCGCCCCCACAGCGTTTCGCAGCGCCGAACCCCGCGCTGTGCCGCAGCTCCATCATGGCGCAGCCCCGCTCCCCTCAGCGCCGCTTTGGCGCCATTTTCCCCCCCCCCGCCGCTCGCGCACCACGTGACCCCCTTCCCCTCCCCCCCCCTTTCCCCTCCCCTCCCCCCCCGCAGTCCCTCTCACCTTCCGGAGCCGCTCGCTCAGGACGCTCTTATTCCCACCGCTGTCCAAACTGCGGCGCTTCAGCTCCGCCCGCAGATCGATGACCCGCAGTTCGCTCAGCCGCCTCGTTTCAGGTTCGGATCCCGGCGTTCCGCAGCCGCTCAGAGCCACGTATTCGCCCTGCCCGGCCGCTGAGTGACCGTCCGCCATGGGGCCGTTGTTTCGATTACAAACGACGGGGTGAAAACAAGGGCCGGAATCGCGGTCACAACACAAAATGGTGGCGAAAGCGCTGAGGAGAAGGGAGGGGAGGGAGGGAGGGAGCGCAGCCCGCACGCGCGGAGAGCCCACAGCGGAGACTGAGGGGCGCCGCGCATGCGCAGCGAAGACACCGCACGCTCGGTAGATGCGCAGGCGCGGCGCTACGCGTAGGCCTCGCCACGCACGCGTAGTAGCGCTTTCGGCGTCGCCGCGCAGGCGCAGTGCATCCCGGAGCGCGTGCGCATGCGCAGAGGCTCCCGAGCCGCCCTCAGGCGCTCCCGGGGCGCTCCGTAGCGCTCCGTGTCCCTCAGGCTCCGCCTTCCCGCCCGTCTCCATTCGTCCCGTTCTGGCCGAGTTTGCGCGGATCGAGCTTTGCTTTTTTTTTTTTTTTTTTTTTTTTTTTAAAATTATTATTTTTGGCTTTTTTTTGTTGTTTTTTTTTCTCCCTTCCCCACCATTTTGTGCCGCCATCGCAAGGTGAGCTGCGGGATCGCGCCTCGCGTTCGGGCTCCGAACGGGATCGGGAAGGGGCCGCCATGGCGGACGGTCACTCGTTGGCCGCGCTGGGGGAGCTGACATCCCCCGTTGGGGCCGCGGCGCTCGGCTCGGAACCCGAAACGCGGCGGCTGAGCGAACTGCGGGTCATCGACCTGCGGGCGGAGCTGAAGCGCCGCAACCTGGACACGGGCGGCAACAAGAGCGTGTTGATGGAGCGGCTGAGGAAGGTGAGCGGGCCGAGGGGGGGCGGCGGGCGGGGGAGCTTCATCCGGGTCCTTTGTCCCGCGGCGGAGGCCCGTTGGCGCATGCGCGGTGGCCGTGGCGGCGTGCGGGGTGCGAGGCGGGCCGGCCCCGTTCCTTTCATCCCTCGGTTCCCGTTCTGCGCCCCGCTCCCCTCCGCAGCCCTTTGCGTTCTCCCATCTCGCTTTCCTCGCAGTCTCTGCAGGTTGGCCCGGCTGCGGGTCCGGAGGCCTTTGTGGGTTCTTACAATCATGCCTGAGGCCCCGCAGCGCTCATGCTCTTGTTTGTAGCCCTGCACGGCGCTGCTCCTCACAGGGGAGGTGTGTTGGCTGGATTTCCTTCCAGCTCGGACAGTTCTATCATCAGAGTGTGGGGGTCATTGAGTCCAACCCCAGGGTCCACCCAGAATCCGATCCCTATCTGTGCTGTACAGCATAGCATACAGATAGATGGAGCTTCAGCCCTGAGCTGCATCTCAGTGCATCTGTGGAGCTGTTTTCTAAGCACGCTGCTTGTTTCTGATGGGGGTTTTTGACCTCAGAGCCCCATCTGCCAAAGCACACGTTGCTAGCAGTACAACTGAGCTGGATTGCTGTATGTCTCCTTCAGGCTATCGAGGACGAAGGAGGAGATCCAGATGAAATTCCCATGGCTTCAGAACTGACCAACAAGAGGTTGTCGAAAAGAATGAGCAAAGGTACAGGATGCAAATGCGGCTGCTTCATTTTGGTGCTTTTTTTTTTTGTGGAGAACAGTAAAACTGTTTCATTAGCGAGCAAGGATGACAACAATATGACACCCAGGTGCACTTCTGTTTGCATGTCTTGGGACCTTCTTCTTGCTCATACCAGGTATTTGTGTTGACTGTGTTGTATTCTCATCCTCAGCTAAATCCAGACAGGGCTTCTGAATCGGGATCTTAATGGTTATGTGAAACAGCACTGAATGGATAATTTGGCAAGGAGTATGAAATATAGAGCTGCTTCTCATTTCAGTTATATTATTTTTAGGAAGAAAATCAGAAGAGGAAGGGGTGGAAGACAATGGGCTAGAAGAAAACTCCAGAGATGGGCAGGTAGGTGGAAACACGATTGGTTGCCAAGTACACGTATCATTAAAATCATAGTAAATACACGTCTGTCCTTTTCCTTTATTTAGGAGGATATTGAAGCAAGCCTGGATACCTTACAAGACATCGACATGATGGATATTAGTGTGTTAGATGAAGCTGAAATAGACAACAGCAGTGCTGTAGACTGTGGAGAAGACTATAGTCCTGATAACATTCTGGATTCACTGTCTGATAACAAAGACAATGTTGATGCAGAAATGAAAGAACTCCCAGATCAGCTGACAGAAAATGAGGTAAGTGGAGGTCCTTGCAAATGTAACAAGTGTTTGGGTACATGGAGGGGTTACTTTGGTGCAATACAATGTAGGATGTGTATGGGATATGGATTCTGTTTCACATCAGCAGCTCTTATGTCTTACCAGAGGTGTGAGGGGGTGACAGCAGCAAGTTTACCATCTGCTTTACTATGCAGTAACATCTCAGGAGTTGAAAGCAGTGTTAGTTTCAGTGTTCAGTGTTGCCTTTTACGCTTGTTAGAGTGTATGTGTGCATTAATGGATGCATGTACATACATGTATACCTTCCCTATTTGTGTACCATAATTATATACGTGAAGAAAGAGATTGGTTTTCAGCTTACAATTTAGAACTCTTCTCTGCAGAAATAACGCGAAGAGTTTATATTGAAGAATTTATATTGTGTGGTTTTCTTGTAGGTGATTGAAAGATGATGCTCTATGTATTGGGCATTGCCCTAACCTGGCAGTGCCAAGCTTTTGGTGTAGCATAGCGAGCAAGTTGGAATGTCTCCTATACAGTTTCCAGCTACTGAGTGAAGTCAGGAATTGTTTGTTATGTTTACTCCCCACACAAAAAATGCTCTTTCCTTGTGTCCTTGTGTATTTGCTTTAGGCCTGTCATGTCTGTCTCAGCTTTTTACCCTGTGAGAAACAAGGTAATTGCAGAAACACCCCGTTAACCTGAAAGGCCAGTTTTCTGGCTTTCTTTCAATATGAGCTGTTGGGAATCATAACCAGGGAGGTTGAGTCTTCAGCCAAATAGAGCTCCAACAGCTCTTAGGAATGTAGATGTGGGGGAAGTTTTATTATTGGAAATGTGGAGACTTAAATCAACTTCACTTGGGACAATGGAGAAACAATTTTAAATCAGAGTAAAGTAGACTATAATTTCAGTATTGCAACGAAATTAAAAGGAAAGTTTATTGGAGAGTGCTCTCCTGCTAATATTTAATGCTTGAGGATATTGACCTCTTGCTCCTCTTGGGTTGTGTTCAGAAATAGCAATCAGGATCTTCAGAATATTGGAAAATGCTTCTTCTGTTGTTGCTCAGGCAAGCTGGATGTGGTAGTATTTCTCAGTAAGCGAACCCTGCTGTGTAAGGAGTACTCTAATTCCTTTTTTACTCTTTTAGGAAGATTATGATGAAATTGAAAACAATGTAGATTCCTCTTCTGATTTAATTGAAATGAAGGTAAATTGAAAACAGAACTTCCCGATTTTGTTTAATACTATTCACTCTGTGCTGATACCACGTGGCCATAGTGTGAGCTGTAACAGAGCCCACGGTCTGAGTGATCTCACACACAACCCAGGCTGTCAAGTGAAGACGCCCCGAGTTGCTTTCTTGGTTTTCTTTCTTCTCTCCCCACCTCGCCAATTTCAGGAGACTTCCTCCACGTTTATTCTTCAAAGGAAACAGGCCTTCAGAAATGCAGAGCAAAAGCATTGTAATGGCTTTTCTTAATTAGGAAAAACAACATTTACTTGAGAAGTTTCACAGCTGATTTAGTTTTTCTTTCCCCTGCTGATGATATCCAGTAGTAGCCCAGTTTCATTTTCACTCTGTAGTACAGAGGCAATTTTGTCCCCTTTTCTCCAGTGTTCCCAGTTACGAGGAGAACAGTGGCTGAAATTTGAGCTTTAATTATTAAAATTATTATTAATATTTCCAGTGGATGTTGAAAATCAGTGCTAAAAGCAGCAGGTGGATTGGAATACCATTAAATCTCACTGATGGGGCGGGAGGGGGGTGTTTGCAACGATGCTCTAACAAAGTACATTGCATAAAATCCTTGTTCTCTGTTTGTTTCCTGAACAGAAAATGGAGAAACTGCACTTGGAGCCAGGTACTGTTAAAGAAAAGCATATTCCTGTCTTTTCAACTAATACTTTTTAAACCATTAACTATTTAAAACAAACAAACAAACATAGAATTTGCGTTATTCTTATGATGGACAACCCAGATCATGCAGGGTCATAGAGATTGGAAACCCAATCATATCCCCAGATCTGTGAAGTGATGCTTGTCATCTCTGAAATATTTTCAGTGATATGAAATGGTTTAAAAACCTGTTAAGCTACATAGATGGATGTAGAGAAGTTAATCACAGTTTAAGAGCTAAACAATCTGCCTCTAAACAGATCTTGTGATATCTCACACACCTTAACTCTTTAACTAAGTAGAGAGCAGTGACAGCAGTAAAAAGATATTGTAGGGCATTAAAATATAAAGCTTAGTTACTGGATACAGAAGAAAGAAGAGAGTTTCTTCATGGAAATTTCATACAGATACTTTTCACTTTGTGGACTGCAAACACACTCATGCACCATCAGAAGAAGCCCAGGTTTCATGTTGGACTGTCTGCTAAAAGAATGTCACAGAGATTTAAAAATTGAACCCTCAGTGCTTTGCTATGTTCAGTTAAGCGTCTTGGACTGTGGAAGCTAACTAGAGAAGAAACAGCTGAACGATTTCGCGAAGAATATCAAGGATGAGCCAGAAGGTTTTTGTTAAATCTGTGGGGGCATTTTTCTTCCCTGTTAACGTGTGAGGGCTGATGCAGTAGCGTGTCAGAGTGCAGTGAGGTAGGACTTGTAACACTGTGTACACTAGGGTTTTCCAATCTCTGTGTAGCTTAGCCGTTCTCTTGGTGTTAGTGTGGCAGCCATGCCAGTTCCACGTTTGTGATTGCTGTATTTCCCTGGTGATTAAACCTTGTGCCATTCTATTCCTGTTAAATCCGTAGAAAATGAGAAAATACTCGACATTTTGGGGGAAACTTGTAAATCTGAGCTCCTTAACGAAGAAGCGTGTGAAGCGGAGCAGCCAGATGCACAGGAAGCAAGTAACGTGGTGCCAGGCAAGAGGCTAGCAGAGGAAGAGGACGCTCTTGCTGCCGCTCAGTCGGAGGAAGATGCTTTAGATTTGGACAGCAAATCGGCACAAGCTATGGCAAGGAAGGAGGCAAAGCGTTTAGTTGTAGCAAAAGGGGAGACAAGTGAACAGACAATAGAGGAAGAGAAGCTGGACTCTGCCTCTGTAGGAGTAGAGAGCGTAAGCGATCAGAGTAGCAAGCGCTGCCAAGGCCTGGAAGCCTCTAGTGGGGAAACAGCGGAGAGAGGCGCAGGTGCGGAAGGCAAAGCTAGCAAAGAAGATGCCAAGAAAACAGAAGACAAAGCTAATTCAGAGGAATGCCCCGCTACTAAAGAGTCCTCAGCCAGTGAGGGCGGTGATCAGAAAAAGAGGTTTGTTTTTTCTCCGTTCTAGACCAGATGCTATCTTTTGTCACGGGTCGTTAAGCGATGCCAATAAGCCGTTGCCTTCAATTGGCCACCAGGCCTGCTGAAATTGTAGCCTGTTCCTAAAGAATCGGTTTGATTTCTCCTTGTGCACAATTGTTGTTGTTTTTGTTTTTAAACGCAGAGGGTTTGATTTCTTTCCTTCCTCAACCTTCAAAGGTTGTTTTCTTAAATTACTCTGATTTGTAAACTTCTTCCTAGTATAATTCTGTTTAAGAATCTGACTCCCCTTATTTCATGTCAGATTACTTAAATCGAGTCTATAAAGGTGTATTTTTGTTTGCAACGTATTTGCTGGTAGGTATTTAATTTTAGCTTTTTTAATGATTGGTGAGTAGTCATTATTCTCTCTGACTCGAGTAACGTGTTGTTTTGTCTTTAGCCCCGTGGAGGAGGACAGAGATACAAAGCTGGTCTCAAAAGACGAGAAAGGTATGTATCTTTCAAAACCCAAACTTGACATTTCTGTCAGTGAAACTGCTTTTGTGTTGGATGGGGTCTTTTGTTGTGAACGCCTTGAAATCTCTGCAGCTCTTAGATACCATTATTTACTTATTGTCCTGGAGTTTTAAAGATGTACTTATACCAAAAAGTTCTTCTCTTTGGTACTGGTTACAAGGCTCTGCATTGCACCTTTTTGTTTGTGTCCTGATCTCCAAAGGTAGATGTTAATCTGTGGCAAATATGTCCTTCATGGCACTGAGGATACCGACAGCTGTTAGTGAGTCCAAAGCCTTTTGTGTTTGGTTTACTTGTGGTTCTTTACACTATCTCCTTTTATGTTTAAATAATGTACAGTCTTGTATTTGTGATGCTTAGGTACATAAATACTCAGAGTTTAATGTTGCCTTCCAATTGGATTGACGGTTCTTAAATCTTCATCTACTCAGATCCTATTTGCAGTGCCAATATGCATGATAAGCAGGATGGACGTTTCTAGATGAGCAGTGCCAGGTGGGGCCTTGCCTGCTCCTCATCGTGTTTCTTCCTACTAACGCACTTTCTACTGAGTCTTTACAGCTTTATCCCCTTTGCTGTTCTCTCTTACCACTCCAAGGCAGAAAGCTCAGAACTGCCTTACGTGCAGCAGGGATTTTAAAGCAGTGAGTGCTGAAGTCCCAGCAGTTCTGTAATTGGCAAGAAGTTTGTATGGGAAACTGGTAATCACAGCTTGAAGCTCTGATTAATCAGCTGAGGCGAGTGTCGGGTCAGCTGTGGGAGCACAGGTGAGAGTGATGTAGTTGTGCTCCCAGAAGAGGTGGAGCTTGACTCCACCTCCTCTAGACCTCATTTAAGGGCTGACCACCACTTCAGAGCATTTAAAGGATTATTTAACAGGTTCTATTATTTACCCACAGACTGCAGCATACTGGGAGGGCGTTCTGTTCTTGAGTAGCTGAAGAACGCTGACCCTTTTCTGGCTGCAGTCACTGAGGTCATAGCCAATCTATTCATACCCTAAACGTGACCTACATGCAGGCAGACTTTGAGGAGAACATTTTCTTGCTTTTATGGTGTATGTTTTTCCTTGAGAGGTGCAGTTAATCTGCATCCAGTTGTAATTCCTTGGGAATCAAGGAGATAAGGGTGAGACATGAGTGAGTACCTGTAGGTGCTGACTTGGTTCCCACAGCCCTTGTAGGTCTTCAGTCTTTTCCTGTAAGTTCCAACTTGCTGGGATGGATGCAGACACGTTCTGAAGGGCCATAGCTACTTTATCTCTGGAGTTTCTTCCTTGAGGAATGATGTAACAGATCATGGCACATAACAGAGCTTGTTGTTCCATCTTAAAAGAGTTTGGACTCCTCATTGCCTTTGGGAGTACGAGTTGTTGGGAGGTGACGTTTGTGCTTTACTTTATGATTGGATAGATCAGATCTGTGGGACTGCTCTTCTTTAAATATGGGAGTGGTTGAACTAACTGGGATTCGGGGTGTGGTTTTGTTTCTGTTCCTAATTAGGTCGCACTGCTGGCGGTTCTGGGAGAAACTTTTGGGTGAGTGGACTTGCTTCCACCACCAGAGCTACAGACTTAAAGAATCTGTTTAGCAAATATGGGAAGGTAAGGTTGGTTGGTTTGTTTGTATTCCCCTCACTATAAACTTGGTGTGCTTCTGTTGCTGAGAATGTGGGATTACAGAGGGAAGAAGAACCTGCATGAGTTCATGCCACACGGCTGCAGTTTCATTTTATCTCTTTCAAACAAAATTCCTTTTCCAATCCTTATGTAAACAGACAGTGACTGCTTACATATTTCTCTGTGTCCTCTGGTGGTGTCTTTACTCATTGGAACATCACTGTAAGCAGTGAATGCTGCTTATTCAATATATTCCTGGGACAAAGTAGGATAATGCAGTATTTGATAGTGTATTTATTGGGATGTACATGAGGAATTGCCTCAGTACCTGAAGATTTACCTTTGTCTGAAGCAGATAACTGCTTTAAAATGGGCACATTTGGGCACCGTTATTTTTTACTGCATTTGTTATGAATGTGCTCCATCTCAGCTGGAAAATGGGAAGAATTAGTTCAACAGAGAAAACTGCTGTCAGAGCTGAGAGCCTTTCTTGCATGGAGCTGATTCCTAAGGGTTTCACTCAGACCTCTGAAGCCCATTTAAAGATGTCTTTCTCAGCAGGTTGTAGTTAGAGAAATCTCTGCTAGTAATGCATTACTGAATATCTAACTGAGAAAACACTGTTTTCTCAGTTTTTTTCTCTCTTATTGCTGTTAATGCTGGCCCTTTGTTGCTGTGAGTGTAACACGTTGTTTCTTTGGGAAAGGTGGTTGGTGCAAAAGTGGTCACCAATGCCCGCAGCCCCGGTGCGCGCTGTTACGGCTTTGTCACCATGTCTACAGCTGAGGAAGCCACCAAGTGCATTACTCACCTCCACAAAACCGAGTTACACGGGAAGATCATTTCTGTGGAAAAAGTGAGTATTGATCCTCAAAGATTTCTCGCTGCCATCGAGTTGTGCACGTAATTGAAACCACGATCTCAGCTGATGTGCAAAATACATTTCAGGCAAAAAATGAACCTGCTGGGAAGAAACCAACTGAAAAAAAGGAGAATGAGTCGAAGAAAGAAACAGGCAGCGAGAGGTAAAACATGCCCTGTCCAGGGCTGCTGCAGTTATCTGTGTTGATCTGTCAGGAAAGGCAGTTAAATAGAACTCGTGACAAACATCCAGGAAGTGATCAGTGTGTGTTTGTAACTACGATGTCTCAGCGAATCAAGATTTGGTTTTGTTAATTTAATTGTCTTTTCCTGAATATCAGTCTAATCTATATCAACATCTGCCTGTAGGCCTAGCAGTAGTAAAAGGGATGAGAAATGTGACCAAAAAGACGACTCCAAAAAGGCTGAAGACAAGGATGAAAAAGAAAGAAAAGAGAAGGATGAACAGAAGTCTGCTTCATCGGATCAACCTAAATCTTCAAAGTCAGGTAACGTGGCTGTTCTTTATTTCACAGTCAGTCCCTCGTTGAATCATAGAATTATAGAGTGGCCTGGGTTGAAAAGGCCCATGATGCTTATCCAGCTCCAACCCCCTGCTATGTGCAGGTCATCAACCAGCAGCCCAGGCTGCCCGGAGCCACATTCAGCCTGGCCCTGAATGCCTTCAGGGATGGGGCATCCACAGCCTCCTTGGGCAACCTGTTCCCATGTGTCACCAACCACTGGGTGAAAAACTTCCAAGCTAAACCTCCCCTATCTCAGTTTAAAGCCAATCCCACTTGTCCTGTCACTGTCCAAGACTGGCTGCAAGTTTCTCAGCTGGAAGTCAGGTTTAAAGACCCGTTTCACTTTGTAGAGGAGGTACCTTTGTGCATAGTAATGTATTTCTTACACCTCTTTCTGCTCAACCTTATTTGTTTAGGGAGTAAAGGAACAGAGAGAACGGTGGTAATGGATAAATCCAAAGGAGAACCTGTTATCAGTGTGAAAACATCAACTACATCAAAAGACAGAGTGAGTAGAGCTTCTGCATGGGAAGCATGGTTCCTTAGAAACACATCAGAAATCCCACTAAGCTGCATGTGCCCTATGCTTGTCCTACTGATTAGTCTAATTAGAATTTCCTTAGTGCAGATTTAGCTTTTAATTAGTCAAATATTTTTCATATGGCTGATAACATATTCAGCAATGAAATCTTGCCAGACTAAATGTGGGAAGGGAAGGTCTTCTGTTATGATGTGGTGGGTCTGCAGTGTTGAAAAAAGAAATAGAAGAATGTGGGGGCAGAGCTTTGAGATGTGTGTGAATGGAAACGAAGCAGAGCACTGCGCGTAGCTGTTGTCCTTTGGTAAATGCACTCTGCTGAGTTTCTGTCCTTCTGTATTAAATGCAGAGTGTTAAGAGCCAGGATCGCAAATCGGAGAGCAGGGAGAGGCAAGGCATTGTGCCCTTCGACAAAATCAAAGCTCAGAGGAAAATGAGGGAGGCCGAGCAGCGCCGGTAAGAGCAGCGGTTAGCTTGGCTGGAAGCTTTTTCCTTTTCTTCCTAGAAGTAATGCGGTTTTCTCTTAATTAAAATGACCAAGGGAGAAAATATTTCTTTGATTTGATACTTTGAGTAGAATCAATGAGCTTTGAGGCATTTGGATTCAGCTTCTCCTGTCCGTGTTATTTGCCCCCATGGGTGGGTTCAATGGGAGCAATGAGATCACTGTAAATACGAGTCACTGCTGTGATGCAGTTCAGAGGAGCTCAACACATTTTCAGTCATGGTGGTTTTATTCTTTTAATTAATAATAATTTTTTCTGTTTTTAACTTCCTTTGTTGAAATATCAAACCTGTAATCTTGCATGCTGCTGTAACAGCACCCGTGAGCGTCGGGAGAGGCAGCAGCACCTGCAGACCATCCGGGAACGTGAGGAAAGGGAGAGGCTTGAGATTGCTCGTGAGAGACTGGAGATTGAAAGGCAACGGCTCGAGCGAGAGCGGATGGAGAGAGAGAGACTGGAGAGAGAGCGGATGCACATAGAGCATGAAAGGAGGAGGGAACAGGATCGCATCCAGCGAGAAAGGGAAGAGCTGCGACGGCAGCACGAGCAGCTGCGCTATGAACAGGAACGCCGCTCTGCCATGAGAAGGCCGTATGACATTGATGGCAGGTAAAGGCGATGGGAGGGATGGGAGGAGGGGGCTTGGCTGCCACGCTGTGGCTCCAGCCTGCCCTACAGAGAGCTGTCTGTCTGCTCGGAGCTGTTCTCACTGCGTACCCTGAGGTGTCTGTGTGTAAAACCTCAGTTGCGCTCTCCTGTCTGAGTTCTATCCCTGCTTCTGAGCTTTTTTACGTGTGTTTTTGGTGCGCAGTTTGAATTGGGAACAAATATCAAAAGTCACAAACTGGATCAAAACATTTTGTTCCTGTCAGGAGGGATGATCCGTACTGGCCCGAAGCGAAGCGGATGGCGATGAACGATAGGTACCATTCTGACTTCGGCCGCCAGGATCGCTTCCATGACTTCGATCACAGGGATCGTGGCCGGTACCAAGACCACTCGTTAGACAGGTTGGTGCCTCTGCTGCGCTGTCTGAAATCAGAGGGTGAAGATATCTGAAGCATCACGTTTTGCTGCCTTTTCTTTACTGGGTGTTTCTTCTGCACTTCCTTTTTTAAGCATGATTTAGTAGCTGTGGAGTTTCTCTTGTGAAACTGAAGTGTTTCTGTGCCACCAGTTAAGCGTTCGTTAAGCACCTGCTCAGTTGCTGCTTTGCAGATATGTAAGCTTCTGAAAAAGAAAAGGGCTTTTGAAATCTTATTGTAGCACCTTAGTGGAGATCTGTTATATAGATACTGAAATAACTGCAGCGTGTTTTCCAACCACAGTCTGATTTTAATTGTCTGTCTGTAGGAGGGATGGATCAAGGACAATGATGGGAGATCGCGATGGACAAGTGAGTTGCTTTACTGTCTTAACTTTTACAGCCTGGTTTGCTGTAGTTTCAGATTAAAATTACAGTGCTAGGAGTATCTATCAGCGCCAAGATTGCCTTGCTATAAAAGTCAGGTGCATTTTCTGTGGTACTCAGCAAGCAAAACAAGCGTGTCAGAGACATGGGGGGTAAGAGAGGTTGTTCAGAGAAGGCACAGGTACCATGAAGTTAAGTCTGTAAGGTGGCAAAACTCAGTAGGTGTCGGTGTGCTCTTGTGGCCTGAGGGGCTGGCAGTGAGAGGTGGCTTTTACTGATGGCTGAGCTGTGGGATTGTGAAAGACTTGGCCAGGAGAACTGGGCAGAGAGGAATATCAGAGTTCAACAGGAAGGAATAAAGATGGAGTTGGTTCTGTGTGCTCACACACGTCTTTGCCTTGTAGCATTACCCAGATGAGCGCCATGGAGGGCCCGAGCGCCACTCACGGGACTCCCGGGAGAGCTGGGGCAGCTACGGCTCCGACAGGAGGATGAGTGAGAGCAGAGGGATCCCCCCGCCGTCACGGTCAGTTCTTGTGCAGTCAGTGAAAGTCGTAGATGCACTTTTTGATGTGATTCCCTCCTCAGCCCGTTCCCAGGTGTGCTGCACACCAGTGGCTCTTCCAGCTCACTCCTGTACTGCAGCAGTGCCGGGTGTCCCACTTGGGTTCTTGCTGTCGTGCCAAGATGTAACTCGGGCTCTTCCTGCAGGGATGGCCGTGACTGGGGGGACCACGGGAGGAAATTTGAAGGGCACCAAGAGCGTTCATGGCAGAGCAGCGTGGATGGAGGGATGATGGGACGGGATCACGAGAGATGGCAAGGTAATGCTCCCCACAGGGAGCCTGCTTGGACACAAAGCAAAACGACTCCTGTGGATACAGAGGAATCATTCTCACTCTTTTATAGGTGGAGGTAGAGGGAGACCTGGCCACGTGATGCACCGTGGAGGCATGTCAGGGTAAGAAGCTTAAAAAGAGCAAAGCATTTCTATGTCTATTTCCTTTCAGGGTGAGTCCCTTGCATTTAAATGAGCCAAAAAAGCATTTTTAGGGATTATCAGTTCCACAATTTGTTACTGAGATGTCAAGGGATAACAGTATTCCTGTGGTTCATAACGTAGCACATGGTTTATTTCAACCTGACTACTCGAGTGGCGAGAAAACAAACCCCAAACCATCTGCCCCACTTTGCAGGCGAGGAGGGTTCATGCAAGGTGGGAACCAAAGTCAGATGATACACGGAGGTGGGATGCAAGGAGAGGGATTTGCTGGCCAGGAGAGAGCAAGCAGACCCAACGATCCTCGCTTCAACCGTCGCTACTGAATGTTTTAATTTCTAACGCTACGTGGCAACTGAAATTGATTTGTGCCCCGGGGTCACCGTTCCTTGGAGCTCGTGGGTCACTGTAAGTGTAATTTGTTTTTTTAAGCTGCTGCCATATTACGTCACTCGATCCAATGTGAACTCATTTGTTTTGTAACGTGTTGTTCAGATCTCATTGAAAAACGTTTGTTAATGAAGCATTCCATTTTCCATAAATAAAAAAACCAGTTTACAGTTCATGGCTTCAGTCGTCCCTGGGACACTGACTCGTTGGGCCACGCACCCAATGCTCTGCCCAAGGTGAAACACTCAAATGCTTTGCACAATAACCCCAATAAAACGGGAACTAAAGTCCTTTATTGGAGCCCTTGTGGCTGAGCTGCCCTCCAGCGGGACCAGCACAGGACGGACAGAAGTGCAGAGCTGCACCCGCAGGACGCGCTCACTTGACGAGATCCTTCACGTACTTCCAGCCCTCTGCTGTGTATTCGCAGGCCCTGCTGGGAGCCACAGACAGGGCAGACATCACCGTGTGCACCCCTGTAAGGAAAGTGGAGTTAGCCCCAGGAAAGCACCAATCCAGGCAGGTTTGCTGTTGTTACTCTGGCACCGCGGATCCCTTCAAAGAGAGTTTGTGGTTTTACCTTTATTCCAGCAATCGGAGGGAGAAAAGTCCAAGCTTGGAGCGGGTGGGAGCTGCAAAGAGAAAGAAGGGCAGCGGTGGGGGGGTCAGAGGGGCTCAGCTGAGGGACTGCAGCTCCTTAAAGGCTTTTTGGTGCTGCCTTTCCCTTACGGAAGGGAAACACTTCACAGTGGGGGGGGCTGCTGCCTCCAACATGGAACAGACTTTCTGGTTCTTTAAGACAAGGGCCTCCCTGGGTTCAAACAAACCTGAACCATCGTCCCAACGTGCCCATGTGTGCACCCCCCCCCCCTCCTCACCTCCCAGCCCATGTAACTCGTCCACTCTCTGACCGCAGGAGGCAGCGCAGCCTGAGCCTTCTTCAGGGCTTCAGCCCCTTCCTCCCCGCTGCCCAGCAGCCCCTGCTCGTAGGCCACGAACACGGCAGCTCCGGCCAGGCTTCCTTTGACGGCAAACCTGCGGGAATCGGAACGGACACGGCTCGGTTTGTGGCGGCGGCTGCAGCGACTCGGGCGGATGGAGGCGGCGGGTCCGTGGGGTCAGCGGGGTCAGTGGGGTCCGTGGGGTCATTGGGGTCATTGGTGGCGGCCGTTCAGCTCCGCTGGGCAGCTCCTCCCCTCCCCCCCCGTCACGGTTCACTCCACCCACCCCCCGTTCAGCCCGTCCCGGCTCCTCCCGCCGCTCTCCCCGCTCAGATGAACGGGACGCCCCGTCCGTC
The DNA here is from genome assembly GCF_039878825.1 of Excalfactoria chinensis. Classification (NCBI taxonomy): domain Eukaryota; kingdom Metazoa; phylum Chordata; class Aves; order Galliformes; family Phasianidae; genus Excalfactoria; species Excalfactoria chinensis. The sequence continues at coordinate 1,564,873 of NC_092850.1, forward strand.
CGTCCGTCCATCCCCGTCCCCCCCCCCACCAGCCGCTCCGCGCCCGGATCCGAGCGGAACGAGGCGGCAGCGCTGGGTCCGACCGGCGGGTCCGTTGGGAGGCGGCGCCCGCGGGACCGACCTGAGCAGCGGCAGCAGCCGGGCGGCCATGGCGGCACCAAGGGCAGCGCTCGGGCCCGCGCCGCGAGGGCCGCCGGGAGCGCCTCACGTGACCGGAAGAGAGAAACGGCGCTTCCGTCTCGGCCGTTGCCGCGGCAACGAGGTCACGTGGGCGGGAAGCTTCTCCCGCCGCCATTTTGGGCTGAGGGCACGGGCCGCTCCGGGGCTTCGTGGGCTGCGGGTTCGGGCCCGTCTCGGTTTCCCCGCCGTTTGATCGCGGTGCGGCGCCGTGCGGTGCTTTGCGGTGCTTTGCGGTGACCCGGAGCGCTGCGGGCGGCGATGAGGCCCGTTGGGAAGCTGCTCTGTGCCGCAGGGAGCCTGGCGGTGCTGCTGTCCTTCTGCTGCAGGGACACGTTCCAACCAGGTAACGGGCCGCGCTGGACGCACGGAGCGGCAGCTCCCGTTTCCCACCCGCGGCTGCAGCGTCTCCTCCCGTCACAGAGCTCCTGTCCGGTGCCCGCGTCCTGCTGACCGGAGCCAGCGCCGGGATCGGGGAGCAGATGGCGTATCACTATGCGGCCTTCGGGGCCGAGATGGTCCTGACGGCCAGGAGGGAAACTGCGCTGCGGGAGGTGAGAGAACAGCGGGGCCTCGGAACGTGCTGTGTCTTGTGCTTCGGGAGCAGCCGAGGTGCTGCCCCCGCTGTGCTGCCCTCCCTGCAGTGCCCCCCGGTTGCTCCGTGCTGTCACCCAGCAGTGCATGTTTCTCCTACCAGGGGGCACCACCGCAGCCCAACGGGGCTCCCTTATTGCTGCTCCCCCCCCCCCCCCCCCACGCCGTTTAATCATTGGCACAGCGCCGTTTTTTGTCCCAGGTGATGGAGAAATGCCTGAGCCTCGGAGCAAAGAAAGTCTTCTACCTTCCAGCTGACATGGCTTCCCCTTCGGAGCCCGACAGGGTGGTTCAGTTCGCTGTCCAGAAACTGGGTGAGCAGGACAAGGACGGCAGCGCGGCCAAACGTCTGCTGCCGGGGGAGGAAAGTGCGAGTGCTGCCCTTCTGAGGGGCCGCTGTGGGTCCTCAGGGACGGCCGCCCCACTGACCGCTGTGTCTGCCCGCAGGGGGGCTGGACTACCTCGTGCTGAACCACATTGGCACTTCCCCCTTCCAGATGTGGGGCGGGGACGTGGAGCACAGCCGCTGGCTCATGCAGGTGAGGATTCCCAGCAGTTCTCATGGGACGCAGCCGTTCTGCTGCTCCTGGAGGGGCTCAAAGGCAAATTCAGACCTTTGGCTGCAGCTGAGAGCAACCGTGTGTGTTTCAAGTGCTTTGGAGCCTTCCCTGCTCGCCGCAGCGTTGTGCTCACTTACGTTGGTGTGTGCAGGATACCCAGGAGGAACTTCTTCTTTCTGTTCTCTTTATCTGTTCTCAGCCCAGAGCTGCTGGGTTTGGCCTGCTGGGCTCCTACCTGGGCTGGGTGGGTGACTGATGGGGAGTGAGGAGCGTTGCAGGGCAGGGACCTGGAACACGGCTGAGGGAACATGGCTGAGGGAACACGGCTGAGGGAACACAGCTAAGGGGGTCCTGATGTGAGCTGGGGAGCAAAGCGAGGCGCTGCTGGTGACTGAGAGGGGATGCAAAGAGAGGAACTGGGGACGGCAGCCTCCATAGGCAGGAAATGCACACCAAGGCCCTACAGGAACGTGTGCCGCCTTCTCCATTGCCGTGCCTGGATCCGAAGGGCTCCGGGTGCAGCATCCATCCTCCTCCTCACGTTCCCATTTCCAGCCCATTCTCCCTCAGCTCTCACTGTTGCTCTCACTGAGCTCCCTATGGGTGTTTTCTCTCCCTGCTCCTTCAGGTCAATTTCTTTAGTTACGTGGCTCTGGCATCGGCTGCTCTGCCCACCCTGGAGGAGAATCATGGCTCGCTGCTGGTGGTTTCTTCCCTCTCAGGTCAGTCTGTGGCCGCCCCGTCGCCCTTTTCCCTCCCCGTCCATCCCCCACCGCCCGGTTTTGTGCCGCAGGGAAGATCCCCACCCCGTTCACCGCCTCCTACTCGGCCACCAAGTTCGCTCTGGACGGATTCTTCGGCTCGTTGCGCCACGAGCTGATGATGCAGGGAAGGAACGTGTCGGTGACGCTGTGTGTGCTGGGCCTCATCGACACCGCCACGGCGCTGGAGAAGACCCGGTGTGTGTGTGTGTGTGTATATGTGTGTATATATGTGCCTATATGTGTATATAGGGTTATATATGTGTGTTCTGTGCCCCCTCGTTCTGCAGTGGCAAGGTGTTCCTCTCCGCCTCTCCCGCCTCGGCAGCTGCTCTCAGCATTATCCGTGCCGGTGTTTCCCGCCGCCCGGAGCAGTTCTTCCCGTGGTGGCTGCGGCACGTGCACGGTCTGTGGGTGCTGCTGCCCAACCCGCGCGTGCTGCAAAGCTTCTACAACTACAGCAGCGCCTGACGGACACACGGACGGACGGACAGAGACAAACAGACGGACAAACAGACGGACTGACCGCGTCCCCCTCCGGATGGCTCCGTGACGGACCGTCTGGCGCTCGAGGGATATGCAAATGTTGCGGTGCTGCGCGGTTTCCTATTGGTCCCTAGTAGTTAGGCCCGCCCCGCTTCCCTCCCCTCGTAGGCGGAGTCACCGTGCTGCTGGCTGCCCATTGGCGGAGCCGCTCAGGGGGGCGGGGCTCCGCGGTCCCGTGGCGCGCTTGGGCTCTTCGGCTGCGTCCGTTTCGTTCCGCTCCGGATCCGCCCCGAACAACCGCAGGCGGCGAACGGGGCGCGGCGGGAGAAACACGTTTATTCGATGTGAGCGTTGTCAGCAGCGCGGGCGGCGATGGAGGAAACGGGAGAGCGCAGGAACCGCCGGTACCGCCCGGCACAACTGAACCTGCCGGCACGATTCGTTCATCCGCCCGGTCGTTGTGAGGCGGATCCGGTGGCGCCATTAGGAATAAAGGGTTTAGTGAAGGCGGCGCTGAAGGCGGCACGAAGCACGTCGGTGTTGCGTATAAAAGTGGTATTTACAGCCGGTAAACGCGGACACCGGCACGAGCCGCCCCCAACCCCCCAGCGCACAACGACCCCCCCAACCCCCCCCGGCCGCGTGGGGAAGAACCACGTGACGGCGGCACGACGGGCCGGACCGGAACGTCCCACCGGGAACCGGCAGCGCGAAGCTCCGCGTCCTGCGCAGCCCGGGCGGCTCCGTCAGCGCTACAATCACCATCATCACCATCATCATCATCATCCTCCCGCTCTGCTGCCCGGGATCCCCCGGTCCGGTGAGGGGCGATGTGGGGCGGCGCTGCGGGTCCCAAAGGAAAAAGGTCCGTGTGCTTTCAGCCCAGCCGGGGAGTTCGGTCCGCAGCGCCCTTCGGAGGGGAGAGAGCGACCCGGAACCGGCTGCTGCTGAGGTCGGCGGCTGAGAGACCGGAGCCGCAGTTCTCCTCCTCCTGCCTTTAGAGCCCGCCCTGCCCCGACCCGTCCGGGCAGCCTCAAAATGTTCAGGTCCGTTCGCAGCGGCTGCTGGGCAGACACGGCAGAGGTAAAAACCCTTCGCTTCCAGCCCCTCCGGCAAAGAGTGGGACTGAGTGGGAAAGTTTGGTCCTGTGAGTCACTGCAACGAGAGGAAGGAGGGAAAGGACTGAAGGCTGGGACTGAAGGCTGGGACTGAAGGCTGCCACGGGTCTGTGAAAGGGAGACGAGGTGCAGAGGGGACGAGGGAGGGACCTGCCAGGCAGCCACACTTTGTTACCCGGATCCAACCCCAGGCTCACCCCCCCTGGCTGCCCCACACACCCACCTGGCCATCCAACCATCCAACCATCACCGGCCCTGACTTCCCACCCCAGGGAGCAGCCCCGGACTTTACCTGTGCTGCAGCAGTGACTCGTGCTGGCTGGCTGCTGTCAGTAGGGATGGTTGGCATCCTTGGGTCGTTTCAGTTGGACCTTCAAACGTTTCATGCCGATCTGGAAGCCATTCATGGCCTGGATGGCGGTTTGTGCACTGGATGGGTTGTCGAAGCTTACAAAACCTGAAGGAGGGGACACGTGCAGCCATCAGAGCAGCAGAGCTGGGGGTGCTGAGCACACAGAGCCCGGCCGGGTCGTGCTTCTTTGGCCTCCGGGCAGCAGCACTCACCAAAACACTTGCTCTGGTTGGTGGCGCGGTCCATGAACACCTTGGAGGAGATGATATTGCCAAAGGGAAGGAACATCTGCATCAACTCATTGTCTCCAAACTCCTGAGGGAGATGGTAGATGAAGAGGTTGCAGCCTTCAGGACCTGCGGGCACGAGGGCGGCGGGGAGGGACGAAGCACAGACAGCCCCAAAGGGAAAGAGAAAAGGGCTCAACCAGGAGCACGGCACTGGAGGAGACCCCCAGCGCTGCACTTCGGCCTCAGCCTCCCCTTACTTGTCCCAGCCACTCATCCAAAGGTTCTGGGGGCTCTCCAAGACCCTCTGCAGACAACGCAGAGACACACAGAGCTATCAGAGAGCAGATTCCCTTTTGCAGCTTGCCCAGCTCCCAGCCAGGGCTCTGTCCAGCTGCTGCTGTGCTGGAATCAAACCAGCCAAGGCAACAGCTCCGAGCTTCCCCATAGAGTATCTGTAGTACAGCTCAGCTCTGCCCCGAGCAGCGCACACCTCTGAAAGCTGCAGCTCTCACCTCCCCTGCCCACAATCCTGCAGCAGCTGCATCCCAGCCATGAGCTGGGAACCTCCTGCATTGCCACGTCCCAGCTCCGGGCTGAGCTGCCCACCCTGTGAGCCCCACAAGCCCCATCCTCACCTTCACGCTGCTGCTGCTGCAGGACGGGTGGTGGCTGCGGGATGCTCTGTGCGATGGGGGTGATGGAGGTGGTTGGGTACACGGCTGTGGGCCAAGGACACAGAACAGACCATGTACCCGGGGATGTGGAACACAGAAAGGCCCAGGGGAGAGAAGGGGGAGGCGGTACCTGCGTACTGCTGGACGCCGGTGAAGGCCGGGTGCAGGGTCTCTGCTACTGAAGGGCTCTGGGCTGCAAAGAAGAACAGCATCAGGAGCACAGCAAAGGGAGCCACGTGCACGGGGACTCCATGAGCCCACAGGGAGGGGAGGGGAAGCCTTTGCTGCAGGGATCGAGAGAGTCAAGCTCAGCTCTGAAGGGCTCCGGATGGTTTCCTCCCACGTTTATACCTGAATAGGGCACAAAGCCGTTGGTGTAAACTGTTTCCAAGGACGGATGGCCGTTGGGAAAGGGCACCACGCCAGTAAAGCCATTGGAAATGGGCGCCACCAGCCCCGGCATGGCTGTCGTTCCCAGAAGAGGCGGTGAGTGCAGCCCTGCAGTGAGAAGGAGATGCCGTCAGCTGAGGCCCTGCAAAGCCCACCCTCCCCGTTCCACCATCCAGGTGACACTGCTGAGCACGGGGCTCTTGTTTCTCCGAGCCCTCACCTGATGTCTGTGCGATGGGCGCTGCCGGCAGCCCGTTCAGACTGACAGCCCCGATCTGCTGGATGTGGCACGGCGAGAAGGCAACGCCGGGGCTCAGGTAGCTGCCGTGGGAGGTGGACAGGACGGTCGTCTGCTGCTGCATCAGCTGCAAGGCAGGGCCGGGCTGCTCAGGGTCTGCACGGCCCCCGGCAACCGAACCCCCCCAAGGTGATACACGGCCCCGGCAGAGCTGCCCCCCGGCGGGCATCCCTCACCCTGAGCCAGCAAAACGCGTCCCGAGAGCAGCGAGGTGCTGCCGAGACCCCCGAGGTGCTGCCGAGACCCCCGGGGCCATCAGCCTGCAGACACCGCTCCGCCTTCGAGCCCAGCCCGCACGAACCGATGCATTTCTTACTTAGGAGATGAATATTGATTTCCCTTTTCCTCATTAGCGCCTGTTTGGTGGCAGGCTCTGCCTGGAACGCGACCCGCATTCAGATGTAAATGTGCCACCCCAGCCTTCTCAGACGGCTCTCATTACTTCAATAAAATTACCTTAATGAGCCGTAAGAACCGAGGGTGGTGGGGGAGGCTCAGCTGGGAGCTCCGAGCCACCAGGAAACAGGCAGCGATGGCACCAACCGCCCCGCCGGCCCTTCTCTGCACCCATGCATTCCTCCGGGCCCTGCTTTCATCTCAATTCATGCCTGGACCCGACCTGTTGATGGAGCTGAAGCGAGGTCCCAGCTCACGTCAGAGCTCCCAGCCCTCACACCTGCTGGCTTTTGGCTGCTCAGCCCCATGTCAGGATGCAGCCCTTTTCTCTCAAGCTGTACCTGACACGTGCTGCCTATTTAATGCATCTCACCTGACCGGGTAACTTCAGACCCAGTTCAGCCTGGGGTGATGTCACGTTTCATCCCAGATACCTTTCCTTCAAGGAAAACGTAATTAACATCAACTAAAAGCATCCAGCAGAATCACGAAGTGAGGCCCTGGACGCTGCGGTGCCTCTTGGGGAGCTTTGGAGCAAAGGCTGCAGGGCTGGGGAGAGCAGAACGCTGCACAGAGCACCGGGAACGCAGCAGTGCTCAGCCTGCCCTGTCACCACCATCAGCTCAGCTCCCAGACTGCAGCTCCAGGGCTGTTCACCCTCTGCCTCCCTTATTTTGTGCACCCGAGAGCTGGCGAGGATCTGTCCTCGTGGGAAGGAAGGTTGGAAGTGGAATGGGACAGAAAGCCTCGAGTCGAGGGGAAAGGAACTGCAGGCAGAGCAGGAAGGTTAGTAAGGAATGGGAGAGAAGGGGTTCAGACACAGCTGAGGGGAAACGAGAAGCAGATAAGCAAGCAGCACAGCTGGGGTTTGGTTCTGCCTTCTGGTCACCACCGGGAGCTTCTGAAGAGTGGAGGTCACTGAGAAACAAGAGCCCAGAAAGGCTCCCTGCTCTCCCACTGCGGGCCACCCCAAGGTCGGAGGAGCAGCCAGCCCTGCCAGAGAGGAAGAAGGACGGCTGGAACACCTCTGGCCCTCCGCAGCCTCCTGCAAACCCCACGAGTCACACTGGCCAAGAGAAGCAGCTCTGGGAGCCACAGCCAGCAGTGGGGACTTGGTGCCTTCCAGAGTTTCATCAGAGAAAGAAAAACGTGAGGCTGTGCCCAGGGCTCTCCTGGAGCTCCAAAGCAAACTGAGACACGCTGGGCCACAGACCTGGTTCACAAGCCATGGCTGGCAAATATCACCCAGGAATCGTGGCTCTGAGCTGTCCACGAGATAGAAAGACATGGGCTCGTGCTCGACCTGTTCCCAGGCACCTCCACCAGTCTACATGTCAGAGGAATCCAGCCTCACTATGGAGCTCCCAGCTCTCTCCTGTCACCCCTTCCAGGAGGGAAAAGCACACAGGCTGCGCTGTCAACTGAGAAACTGGAACGAACCCCAGGTGCCAGGAAGCTTGCACACGGTTACAGAGAGCTGCCAGCAGTCTCCCAGGACAGGTATGGAGTTGCCCCACAGCCAGGAGGGCAGCCTTTCCCCCCGCCCCCCAACGTGATACTCACAGCCTGCGCATAGGCGCTGTATGGGCTGAACGGCAAGGTGAGAGATGGAGTGAATATCCCCAGCTGCCCCACCATTTGCTGCATACGACGGAGGGTCCTCTCCTTATCTGTGTCAGCAAACTTCACCACTAGACTGGAGGAAGCGCCCTAGGCACAGAGAGAGGAGACAGAGAGAGGAGGCCGGGGGGGGGAGAAGGCCAGGGGGCAGGCAGAGTCAGCAGTTGGGCAAGGTGGGATGGGCAGAGCAGGCAGCAGAGAGGAAGAGGTGCAGAAGAGCAAATATTGGAGTGAAAGTGCTCAGCAGCTGCCTGGAACCTGGACCGTGCCCTTCCCCATCCATCCATCCATCCATCCATCCATCCATCCATCCATCCATCCGTGTCCCACCCTTCCCCTCACACAACTGCACACACTTCTGGCTGCATTTACCACCATCCTGCCCACGGGCAGCCCCAACTCAGCAGGCAGAGACTGCGACAGGTCACATCACGTCTTGCAGTCAGAGGGCACAGCTGTGCTTACACAGCCCCACACCCTGCATGGGATACTCCCACCTACCCCAGAGGCTCCTCCACCACCTAAAGAGGACGACAGGGAGCTGCCCAGGCACTGCAGCCCTGACTGCTCGCACTGCTGCTCTGCTCTCAGTGGATACACAGACTCACAGCCTGATCCCTGGCTCTTTTTTTAGCCTTTAGAGGTAAAAGTGCTGTCACTACCGGTCTGGGCCATCAGACACACAGCAGCTCAGGAGGCAGGATGGTCCCCAAGGACAAGAGCATGGATGTGTGCGTGTGCCCCATCCTCACAACTGCATGGAGCTGGAAACTGGTCGTGGGCAGTGGGGGAGTTCCCTCTGGGGGAGAGGATTAGGAAAGGGGAGGTAGCCTGGCCTCATACTCACGGGCATTGTCTGGCTGCCGTGCAGTGCGTGGATTGCTGCCTGAGCCTCTGTGTGTGATGAGAACTTTACAAAAGCACAGCCTGGAAAGGGACAGAGAGAGCACAGGAGACGCAGTGACGGGACCGCCGTGGTGTGGTCACATCTCACAGGGCAAAGTGGAGCCCCCCCGAGACAGCGGGGAACGGGACGGCTCACCCCAAGCACTTCATTCTGGACAAGCAGGAAGGGTCTCACATCGTTCTTACAGTTGTGATGTCACCACCTCCACATCTGCCCCTCATCACCTCCCTACGTTCTCTATGCGCACAGAACTGTGGCTACAAACGTTTCCAACTGCAAACCCAACCTGAGCTCACTGATGACCCTGCAGCTCCTCGCTGCTCTCTGTCCCCATCCCTCCACTTAACTCTGTGTCCATCCTCCCCAGCCTTCCCCTCCCTGCCCACACCTGCTCTATGTGTTCCCACGAGGCAGGCGAGCACTACCTGAAGCAGGGAGAAAGGGCACGACACAGAGGGGTTCACACCTTTGCTGTTCCCATCAGGTCCACGCAGCACCGTACATTCATCAATGACCCCAAACGGTTCAAAGAGCCGGAGCACGTCATCCTCAGACTGCTGCTTATTTAACATGCCCACAAAGAGCTTCCTGTCCCCTAGGGGCAAACACAGAAACATCAACCTTCTATGAGGGACATAGTTCAAAGTAGGAGGACAGGGACACGTATGAACAAAACAGCCTCGTGCTGAAAACATTCCTGGCATGGAAGTGATTTGCTGTTGGCTGAAATGCATCTCGGGTTCTGTCTGATGGACCTTCCTGAGCTGCACACGCAGGAAAAGGGTTCTGTGGTGTCCCCTCTCGTCCCCTCCCTGGTGGTCAGCAACAGTAGCAATTCTCTGCTTGTCGCTGCTGTTCTTTCCTTTGGATAATCCAGTGCAAATGGCAATAACAAAACCTGCCTGGGCAATCAAACCCCCCGTGAGCAATACACGAAGTGCAAGGGGCACCTCAGGACACACAGCAGATCATCACAGGCAGCGTTCATCAACTGCAGCACCTCTGGCTTCTCTGCTTCCATTTCCTTCTATCCAACATCACTCTTCCCACCGCTGCTTTGTAACCAAGCACCGCTGCTTCAATGTGCCCTTCCTGCCCAGCTCAGCAGCGTGGCCCTGCCCCATCCATCAGCCCACACAGCCCAGCACAAACACAGCAGCATCCTCCCAGACTGCAGGGAGCAGCTATTCAAAGAGCACAGCGCCACCATCCCAGCCCCATCCCTGCTTCTGCAAGAGGCCGGTCAGGGATGGCTGCGTCAGCTCACGAGGGAACGCTGCCCCAGTGCCACAGACACACACGGGGAGATGTGGCCCACGGCGGGGTGCTGGGATGAGGACAGGGAGGCCTCCTTGCTGTGACAGGATCGGAGGGGCTGGCTTCAAACAAAACCAATGCAACGTGACGCACGTCGCAGCAAATAGAGAGGAAGCTGCTGCCTGTTTGAGTGCAGTGACCTGAAAAACAACAGGTCTCAGAGCGACAGCGCGGGCTGCAGGGGCTGTGCTGCGTGTGTGTGTGGTTGAATGGATGACACCCGGCACGCTCACACGGTCCCAGCTCCGAGGCACACGAGCACGCTGCCTTCCCAACGCTCTGCCATGAGAACGTGGGCAAGGAGTGTGCACGTGCCGCCTTCCCCTTGCAGAAAAGCAAGGGAGAGAACAGACCGTGTGCCGCACGGCTGCACCAGCACTGAGGCAGCATCTGCCCCCAGCCAAGGCTTGGATGAATGGATCCACTTTGGGCTGATGACTCATTTGGGAAAGATCCACTGAGACGCCGCCGGCTTGCCTTAGTCCTTGCAGTTTTGCTGCAGGTCTGCTGTTGTTTGGGAGGGTTTATTAACAGAACCATTTGGAAGCCTGGTTTGTATTGGTGAATGTCAGCTTTCCTTGCTTGAATTTGAAAGGAAAAACCATTTCCAGCTTCTCCGCCAATGCAGAACAGCTTAGAACCGTGCCACCCTACAGACCCGAGCTCTAAAGGCAAAAAAAACCCCACACATATTTGTTTTCTGAATGCTCAGAATGGGGTGAAATCACTCACGATGCAAGAACAGGATTCTTTCTTTTTTTCCCCCAGTTATTTTCTTTTCATGCAGCCCCATTCCCAGGATGGCACCCAGGGAAAGAACCCAGCGCTGTCGGGGCAGCCCATAGCAGTGAGCCATTCCTGCAGCTCCTGAAACCCCACAGCCTTCACCTGACGTCTGCTGTCACCACTCCCAGGGATGGATCCCAAATCAGCTGTTGTCCTGGAGTCAGTGCTGTGGGTCACAGCTCCCTCTGCAGCTCCAAAAGGACTCCCCTCCTGGTAACAGCACTGCCTCCTCCACTCATTTGTCCTCCGTTTCTCTCCAGATCTTGTTTTTCACCTTCTGATTGGCAATTTCCCCATACTGTCCAGCAAGCAGGAAAATTGTCTCTGATCCTTGGCTGTTGAGTTCCCATGGAAACATGCTCTGGGCGCAGCCAGGCAGATGGGAGGAGGGAGAGTGCAGAGCAGGTCGGGATGAAGATACCATGGGAACAGCCACGGGGCTGAACGCTGCAGCCACGAGAGAGGGAGCACACAGCCCTGCAGATGGAGGGCACCGGGCCTGCAGCCCCCAGCAGCCGAGGTTGGGTGGGGGGAGGCAGCTGTGGATGGGATGGGTCCCACACATAGGCAGGTAGGGTCCTCCCTCGGTAGGCAGGGGGGTTTTCTTGCCTCTAACACAGTGCTCATGGGCCAGCTGTCATATCGGCTTGGTGCAGCACAGAAACACAGACAAGCTCCTCTGCCCCTTCAGCCCATCTCTTGCTGGCCCTCCTGGGCTCACATCAGAGGCAGAAGGAGGGAAGAGCTGACACAGCCTGCACTGGGATGACAGGTCCTCCTCTGAATTCATGCAGGCAGCATGCTCTCCCTCCTCTCCAGCCCAGCCCAGCCCGGCTGCAGAACAACCACCGCTCTGACATTTCCAGGGAAAAATGAATGTTTGCAATATAAATATGTGAGGCAGAGGAGAAGATAGAAGGGATGAGGAGTGATCTCCTCTCATATTTGGATTTCATGGGCTCTGCATGGGCTTGAGGCTGAGATTCCCACTTGGGAAAAGAGCAATCCCAGCAGAGAGGGGAAGCGTTGGAGGCTGAGATGTCTCACCCAGACTGCATATCTGAGTCCCTCATAAATAACACTAGAAACCACTGACCTATTTCTGCTCTATCTGAAAGCATCAGAGGTGTTAAATTCCAACCCATTTTGGGGTACCAGCTGTTTGTATGAGAAGCTGAGGTTCTTCTCCAAAGCAGCACACCTAACAGGGAATGGCTGGGAATGCAATGCGGACACAAAGGGGCAGAGCTCAGTCCAAGCCAGGTGTTGAATCCCCCAAGAAAACAGCAAAACCACAGAATCTATTGAGAAAAAAAAAAGACTCGATAAACTTCCTGTTTTTTAAAGGAGGATCACAGAGACAGAAACACACCCAGCTGTGAAAAGAAGTACAATAAAATACATCTCTCATTTCTGCTGGGGCAAAACTGCTTGGAAATGATCTGCTTGGAAACAACCCCTGAAAATCCCAAACAAAAGTCTTCTGAACCCAAACACAGCACGCAGGACACGCTGCCCTGCAGGAACAAATCATCTCATGCAGATCCTCCCCACCAGCAAACTGCTTTCAGAGGCAGCAAATGGAGAGGCAGATGCAGGAACAGAAGAAGAGACAAAGCAATGTACCAGTAAGACAAGGAAAAGCAGCAAAACATCCATAGATCTGGACAGGGCTGGAGCTGCAAACCTTCTCCACCCAGAGGAAGTGTCTGAGCTCCTGTAAGCTCCCCATTCATTTAAGAAATACTCTCCTGTTCTCAGTCTTCCAGCTCCAATTTGCTCATTAGGTGCTGCTCTAAGCGAGCTGCTTCCCTGCAGGCTGCCAGCTCCTCCATCTCAGCCTTAAACTCAGGCTCCTTCTCCTCCAGAAGTGCTTCCCCATTGCATGCTATTTTCTGCATTGGCACTTAGGCCCCAGGAGCAGAGGGGCTGAGCCAGCCCAGCAGCCACAGGTGAGCTGCAGGCACGAGAATCAGCCACCCTAAATCTGTGCCACATACAAACACCCATTCACACAGACTGCAGGGAGGGGAAGGTCAGGTCAGGGCTCTGCACCTCTCTGCTCCCAGTCACAAAGCCACCAAAGGAGGAACAAGGAGAGATGACAACTACCTCCACGGCTCTCGCTGTCTGCAGGTTTCACCTGAATCGGGCGCGCCATCTGCAAGAGAAAGAGACACAGAGGGTTAGAGCACGGCCCGCATGGCTGGCACACAGCGCTCATGGCACCGGGTGCTCCCTTCTGCCTGCTGTGAGGGGCAGGAGAGCAGCAGAAGGGAATGGAGGCATTGATGGCAACCCAGGAGAAGGGACCACGTGGACTTCAGAGTTCTCGAAAGGAAGCCAGGATGTCCTGGAAATACTCATCATGCACAAACTTCTGCTTACCTCTCTTGCACCCATCAGCAATAATTCAACCAGCAGCAATAGCCAGAGCTCAGCCCACAGGACATGAGCACTCTCCAGGTAGCACAGACAGCCCGACCCAGGAGCACCTGGATCAAGTAACCCACAGCTTTAACTGGCTGACTTGCAAACCGTTTGTCAGCTGGATGGTACAGCATTGCTGTGTCCTATGCTGCCCAAAAAGGGAAGAGAACTTGCAGCTTCCTCCCCAGGCTAGCAGGATCCATCTGAGCTAGAATGGCCTCTGAGCACTGGTGTATGAGGCAGATGTCCACACAGCACATCTCACTCCATGTCTCACAGCATCATTCACAGAGGCAGACAGTGACTTGAAGCAGTGACATTCACAGCACAAAAACCACCAGGAATACTGCAGGTCAAGCAATGCTCTACCCTCTCTTTTAGGAAAGAAAACAGAGAACAAAATCAGGCCTTTAAAGTCACAAACTGAAATGTGTTTAGAAGCCAGCATGCAAAATACACGCTGCTGTCACAGCGTGGGCTGGGTAGAAAACCAAAGCAGAGCCCATATTCACAGCAGGTGGAGGAAATCTGCTGGGTAACCCAGCAGCTAACAGGACAAAGGTGCCAGCCAGCAGGCCAAGCTATAGCTGAGCATGGGGGAGCACCAGTAGCAGCCCAGGGTCACAAACTGACTTGCACAGACTGGTGGATCTCAGGTGGGATGAAGCCAGAGCTGGGAGCATCCCTGGGTTGCACTGTCTCTGCCTCCAGGAGCGAGGTGGGATGAAGAAGCTGTCTGGCAACACCCCAAAGAAAGGCCACTTCAGTAGGCAGCAATGCTGGCTTCAGCCCTGTCTGCCAGGACTTGCTGTGTCATTCAGGGCAAAGGAAGAGGCTGAGGATCTCTTTCCTGCTCTGGATCAACTGCACAGATTTACAGATCTCCCAACATCCTGCTGCGCTGCCAGGCAGCCCCAGCATGTGCGGCACTGGCACTCACCAGGCTCTGAGCTGCAGCCGAGGACCTGGCATCTCCTTCAGCCTGCGAGCTCCGTGCGATGTGGGGTAGTTCAGAAGGAGGCAGTGGGATTCTGCTCCAGAAAGCCCCAGATCTCCTGGCTGAGATGTGGCAGCTCCTGCAGCCTTGGGTCATAAGGCTGGGCCGGGCTGAGAGAGGGCAAGCAGCCCAGATGTGTGCCTGGAGGAGCTCTGAGCAGAGCCAGGAGGAGTGGCTCCCTCCCTGCCTCTCCAGCAGCATGGAGAAATAGCTTCATCTCTACCCAGGAAGCAAAACCAGGATTAAGCTAAACAGATGGGGAGGGAGATGGAGGGGCAGGCTCAGATCTCATCTCCTATGTGGAGCAAATTCATTGGGGGGCAGGGAGGGAGGAAGGGATGCTGCTGAAGCCAAGAGCATCACCCCCCCCCCCCCGCACGGGTACAGAGGCACCCGGGGATGCTGGGGCTGACAGCCTAGGGCAAGGAGCCAAAGCACGGGGGAGGGAGAGGGGGTGAAGGAGGGGGCTCGGTACCTGGGGACAGCTCACCCATCCCCTCCCCCAAAAGGGCTGTCACTCCAGTTCCAAGCACCTTGGGGAAAGGAGGTGTCGTCATGGAAACGGTTATTCACCGCATGGAACCTGACATTTGTGGTTGCCATGGAAACCAGCTCTTGGGGGCATTCCCTCCGCTTTGCAGAAAAGAGACATTTTGGTATGATCTCCGGGGAGGGGGCCCCCTCCGTCCATCTGTCCACCCCTTCCCCCTCCCCAGAGCCTGCAGGGCCCCAGCAGGGTGAGTCCACAGCACGGCCACGGCTGCAGGACTGCAGAGGTGCCAGCACTGATGCCAGAGCAGCACCACGGGCCAGCAGCTGTGCCAGCCTGCCAGCAGTGCGTGGCTGCGGCAAGCTGAGGCATCCTAGGGGAGAGCGAGCTCTGCACCCCATGGCTGCAGCCGTAGCTTTTCCACACCGAGGCTTCCACAGGCAGGACCACGGCTTCAGTCCTTCCAAGTCCCACACTGCCATTGAAGATGAAGAAAATACCAAAGGCCTCTCAAGCAGAGATGTGAGCCTACAGACACAAAGGGAGCCCACACAGCCACTTTAACTCATCACCAAAGGCTTTGGAAGTGTCTCTGTGGTGTCCAAAAGTCGTACACAGGTCTTGGCCAAGTGCTCTGTGCCCAAAAGGAAAGGGACAGAAAGGGATGGGGAACAGGAATGCACAGAAAGGGCAGCCAAACATCAGTTCTTCCGTACGAGGAAGGTACTCAGAGGCAAGATGGTGGGCAGGTCGTGCTTTCAGTCTGAACAGCAACTAGAGGTGCACATTCCTTCATCCTCCGGTCACCACCTCAGGCTGCACAGCTCTCAGGGACACCTGAGCCCACAGCAGCCAGGTTTGCATGGGCCTGGAATCGCAGCCAGAGGCAGCACATGCATCACTCAGATCCCAGGTGATAGAAGTGCGTGTGCACAGCCATGCATGCCCACCCCACACAAACATACATGAACACACGTGTGCCACACAGGACAAAGAAATGATTTATGAGGCTGCGCCCGCCTCACGAGCTGAGCTTAATTTTTCCTCATTAAATTATTTAGCTGGGCATTAAAATTTAACCTATTTGTTCATTTCTGAAGAATATCATGGGCACATTTCACACACACCAGCGGACCCACACGGACCAGATGCCCACCCCTCATCCCAAAGCTTCTCTCCCTGCTTTGCTTCCCAAACCCACATTCAAAGCAATGCCTGCAGCTCAGCAACCCAGCAGCCACATCTGCCAGGAGGAGCAGCAAGCTCTTGCTTTTGCTTTTTGAGCTCTTGCTTTTCCAGCTTTCAGACTGCAGATTGAGAGAGACAGCCCCCACGGACGACAGGGCAAGCCTCTCTATTAATTAGGAGTTAAGTTATGTAGAATAGCCCCCCAGGTACAATGCAGGGGAACCTCACAGTGTTAAGTGGGTCAGAGGCAGAGCGCATTAAACACATGATGCAGGCTGGCTCCTCTGGGACTTCAGGAACCAAAAGGCATCCGAGGCCATTGGCAGAATGAGGTCCTGGGATTTCAGGCTTTGTAGGTTGTGGGCTGGACCTCTGCTGGCCAGTTAAAGATGCCCTGCACAATGACTGGAATCAATTCTAGCTGTGCAACCAAAGTTAAATGCTGGTTTGCTCATCTGAACTCAGCATCTGGTGTGGAATACAGACAGTGGTGAGCTGGTACCCAAGCCTCCTGCTTGCTCTTTCCCTGGTGTGCTGGTGTCCCTTAGCCCTGGATACAGGACCTGCCTTCATGGGGAAAGGGAAGAGGTCTCACACAGCAACGAGCAACATTAGCAATGAGCAGCACTCCAGCACAGCTCTATGAGCTACTGAAGAATTCAGTCCAACTCAATCCCCATCCAATGCCACGCAGGAGACGAGGATGATTTTTAGAGCTGTGCTCCAGGTGGAAGAATCCAAGGGACATGATGATGGAGGTGGCATGTGAAATCCAGAGCCCAAACCACTCAGCAAGCAGCCACGACACACAGGCATTGGCTGCTCTGCATTCCTTCTCCCTTAACACAGTCAGCTCTCCTTGTCCCCTCTCCAACTAGCACTGCTCTGGGAGCAAGGCAAGAAGCTTATTGCTGTGACTCAAAGCCTTTGCATCTTCTTGATAGCCCTGCAGAAATGACAGCACCATTACTGTGCATTAGCATCAGACAACCAGCAGGGAGGTCAGCCCAGCAGAGCACAGACAGCCCTGCCACGTGCGTGGCTTTGGCAGGCACACATCATCAGTTCAGGCTCCTGGGATCCACAGCCAGGCTGCTCTCACAAGGCTCCTTCCTTGGTGTCTCAGAGCACCACGGAGGACGCTGGATGATAATCCCCATTGTTCTGCTCTCTTCTTGTCATCTGAGCTCAGTGCCAAAGGAGCTTTAAGGTGAGAAAAGGGAAATGCCAAATGCCCCAAATGTTTTTGTACAGGTGTAAGGACAGCAAGTGTGCCCTTGGCAGCTGAAGGAAGAAAACTGGGCCCTTCAGCAGGGACAGGCAGGGCTGTCTACCACAGACACCCAGCCAGGATGGCGACGTTGATTCTGTAAGGAACCCAGAGATGCCCACAGATCAGCAGTCCCTGTCCTGTCCTCATGGGTGACCTCAGCCTAGGAGATGTCAAATAGGAACAGCCTGGGAGACAAAAGCCATAGCTCTGTACGACGAGTCAAGAGAGCCCAGCTGTGCAAAAGGCAGCAATATCTAGAGAGGATGGGAGGGATGGATGGGATGTGCCTGTGCACAGGACAGAACCTGCATGTGCATTTCTGAGCAGCATGTAGGAATGGGTGCTAATCTTTAATTTCTTTATCCTTCCAACTCTGTGGGCTGCAAGCAGCAATGTTTGCCTTGGCAGCTCGCTCTCCCTCTGCCTCTTCAGGGTGTGTACTTCGTAGGGCTGCTGCCTTGCCTTGCTGTTAGTTTTCAGCCCCTTGAGCCAAATCTTGGATAGAACGAGCATTTGCCTTCACCTCTGCAGTGAATGGGCACTTGTGCTGCTGCCTGCCCAGGGGCTGCTCAGCCCTGGTGCCTTCACATCGCTGCCATTTCATTGATGTGGCCTCACATGTTCTCTGTGCTACTGACTGTGTGGCTCCCAGGTGTGTCTGCTGAGACTGCACCTAGCAAACCTGCACTGGGAAAAGAGAAAATTCTCCCCCCTGCTCTGCCCAAGGGATCAAACCACAAAGACCGCTTCAAACAAGTGAAGCCCAACATCAGCCCCCAAACAACGCTCAGACCCCACACCGCATCCCTCAGCACCGACCCCAGTGCAGCCAGCTGCAATACCCCGTCCTATTCACACAAAGAAACCATTTCACACATCCTGCTCCACGTTGGCTTCGTGCAACCGCTTGGACAAAAGAGAAGGCGAGAATGAGATACCCTGAGCTCCTCACCAGCCCCTCTCAGACACCTGTGTTCCTTCATACCATCACGTGCTCTGGATGCTGAGGCAGCCCACGTCCTGGCAGTGCAGGCACAGCCTGCCCACAGGGATGCTCTCCACTCACTGCTGTGTCTCTGCATTAATCCTGATGCCCAGCCATGTGAGTTACTGCTGCTGCATCTCAACCTCTGGTGCATTCCCAGAGTCTCTCTCTGCTCTAGTGCTGCTGCTGGCCGTAATTTTCCATTCCCGTGGCCCTGCATTCCCAAGCCCTGGCTGCATCCATGAGTTCCTTCCCTGTGTTTCAGTGCCCCCACTGCTGCTCTCAAACTGCCCGTATTCCCAGCTTGGATCAATACCAATTTCTGCCACTTACTCGCCTACCTTTCAGCAAGCCCTTCTTTGTTCTGCATAGGAATAAAACAGTAACTGTATCTCGCCAGAAGAATTACTCTTTAAAAAACCCTCCCTCCCCTTCTCTCGCTCCATTCTTCCTTCCCTTCTTCACGAGCAATTTTACGTAATTTGCAACTGTCTCCCTGCGAATGAAAAGCGACACAAAGCGCTTCTGCGAAGCACTGAAAAGCTGCCTGCTTTTCCCTCAAATTTCACTTAGCAAGAGGCTTTAACTTGGTGTGTGATCACTGTGTGTCATTAATAACCTCTCCAGCTCCTTTCAGAACTCAGCAAAGTGAAGGCACAATCACGAATCAAAGGCATGGGTTATTGAGATATAATATCATCTCACTGAGCAAGGGAGGAGCGTGCCAGGGAGCGGCGAGGAGGTGAAACGCTGTGCTGCTAGGCTGGTTGGCAGCTGAAGAGGACAATAGATTTAAGAAGGAGCACGAGGAATTGGTTTTCTCTCTGCATTCCAGATCCAAAGAATCTGCTTCTGTTCGGCCTCCTCGGGCTGCTTGTCTTTCCTCAAACCTTGCAGACTTTACCTCTCTGTTCTAGGAAGCTCCATCATTCCTTATCCCAGGGGAGAATCTGTGCACTTGTTACTTCCAGACCGGACTGGCAGCAGTTCTGATGACAACACAGGTGTTCTGTTCCTCTGAGCACAAGTTTCAGATAATGCAATACGCAGCTGACAGCCTCCTTGCTTTACACCCTCAGTATACTAACGCCTTAGGAAAGGGAGTGTGAACTGAAAATCTGGCTACTTTCAGAACAAGATGCTAAACCTTACTGTCCAAAACAAGCTATTTTGAGTTTAACACTTGGATTCTATTTAGCTGCCACTTATTTAAAGATAAACAGACGAAATAAAAACCACGGCGCAAAGAGAATTTCATCCCCAAAAGGGAGAACTTGTCAGAAACACCATAAAAGCCAACAGAGACCGCGGTGACTACTACTGATTTATACAGAAAACCTACAGTAATCAGCAGCCATTTAAGAGCTCAGGACAGCCACGCTGCAGGCATGAGACTGCTGGAGCAATGTGGCAGCGATCCTAGGGCTGGCAGCCCTCGCATCCAACCCAGAGGGCACAGGTAATACACGTGTGGATGTAGAGCAAACCCAGTGATAGATGGGGAAGAGAACCCAGCAGCCCTGCTCCAGCTCACCTCAGGTCAAGCGGCCCATGTCCATGCTAAGGTCAGCTCTGCCCAAATCAGAACAGAGGTCTGTTTTGTTCTGGTGGAGACCATCTCTAAATGACCAATGAATGAAGTGGTCAAATGACCTTCTGCCTTCTCGTTCACAGAAGGAATTCCCAAAGGAGGAATGCAATGTGATAAAGCAAGATGCTGCCAGCCTGAAGATCGACAGCTCCAAATACAGCACAGTTCATCTGTATCTTAATCCCCAAGCTTAATTACAGCACGTTGCTCATTAACTGTCTCAAGATTCACATGTTTGGAAGCACTCAGCCAGCACACACTGCATTTTCTTACACCTCCCTTCACAAAATAAGCCTTTAGATCACCACATCCCAAAAGGAAGAGCTTTGCACTGCTGCTTTCAGCACTACCCCATGCATGGCTCTGTAACCACTGACAGCACAAACACAGCAGAACATGCAACAGATTCCCAATGCAGGCATGCAGTAAAACTGAGATTGCTTTGAATGCGCTGAGCCCCGCAGGAATAACCTGTCAGGGTGTCTCTAAGCCTGGGCAGGAACGTGGCTGTGTCACACTGCTGTACCATGACTCATCACAGCTGCTCCTCCATCCTTCAGCTATTTCTTATAGACTGCCCGCCCTGCCTGGGACCACTGCACACAGCAGATTGCACAGCATTAACTCAGATGGCAGCTGAGAACCCGGCTATCTGCACTCTGCCCCTCTGCTGTCCTCACATAACCTGCAACTGTAATGACTCTATCAAGTGGCAATCAAGATAGGCACATTTTCTGGCCCTCTAATGCTAACACAGATCCACAGGAAAAGTGAGCACAGATACACAAACAGGGAAATACGTGTGTGCATGTAAAGGTCTTCAGGGGAGCTGGGAGAGGGGAGGGGAGCAGTCTGGACCTGCATGGGTTAAAGAGGAAATGTTAAGGCTAAAACTTTCTAACCCTTCTCCAGAGACCCCTGGTTTACATTAATTATCCCATTGCCTTGAGCACTCACGGCCTCCTGTGAGCTTCTGTCTACAAGTACCCAACTCCTCCACCTACTCAACTACAAATGAGTCTTTCCAATGCGTTTGCTCAGCCCTCTCAGCACAGTGAGGGAACTGCCCAGTCAAAGCCCTCACACCGCACAGAAGCAGGAATGGCAGTGATTCAAAACTCCCAGCTCACCAGCAGGTCCCAAGGAAGTTACACAGGGCAGCCTTGGTAGGACAACAAAGAGCAGCAGCTGGGCCAAGAGCACTCCTCTTTCCCAAGCCATTTTAATATCCCTGTTCCCCCCCCAATAACCTCCTGCTCGCCAGCCCGTGGTACAGTGTGCTGGGACTTACCCCTGGCAAAGTCTTCTGTTCATGCAGCGCTGTCTGGGCTTTGATGGCAGAGTCTCTGGCACAGTACGTGAGGAATGCACAACCTGCAGTGGACACAGTAAGCTCAAGTTAAACGTGCAATTGCAGATGCACACCGACACAGTATTTCTCTTTGGTAACAGTAGGTGACCAAGGTACCTAAACACTGGCCTGTGCCAGCAGATCTGCATTCCAACTGTCCTGCTAAAGATGGAGTGCCCAGAACAGCCCTTGTGTGAGACACGACTTCTTCATTAGCGGAGGGAGAGTGGAAGGTTTGCTAATTAAAGGAGCAAATGTTATGAAACCTAGAGGTACTGCAGTCTCTAGGGAAAAAGGCAAAGATACAACATAAAAGGCCCTGCAGGCCTCATCCGAGGTCTGTTACGCTGTGGAAAGGGGTCTCAGGGAATCATGTCAGTCTGAAATAGGTGTTGAGCAAAGTAAGAAACAACAGGAGAGCAAAATGCAGAACAGCACTGCCTGTGGGAAAAACAGCCCAAGACACAAAGAACTGAAGGGTGCAGGGACCAGCATGGCTGGTGAAATCAGTCACAGAGCAAACGCATGTGAGATTTTAGGCTGGTACAGAAGCATCACGATCCAGCCCCATGAACCCTGGAAAGCCACAGCAAGACAGGCTTGGCTTTCTGTGCCATATTCCCAGCCATGCAGTATGCACACACAAGTACACACACCCGTGATGGGGGAAACAGCAAAGCGTAATGCACTCTGCAAGCACTGACTGAGGGACGTAAAGCAGAAGGAAAAGGCCAGATCCTGACGTTCTCAGCCAACGTCTGACCAACATCTTAGCCTAAAACTGGAACCTGGGATGAGGGGAAGGATTGTGGTCCCTCCAGGAAGAAAAGGGATCGTCTCTGGGTGCTCTGATGCTCAGAACAATCAAATGAAACTAACCAAAAGAAGAAAAATTGGCTGATTATCAAGAAACGCGTCCTAGCAGAGGGGAATTTATTAGACTGTGGAATGATCTCCCTGGGGAAGTGCCTGGAGCTCTGTCACTTGAGCTGTTTCAGATGAGGCTGGGAAAAGCGCTGGAGAACAGACTCAGATGCTGGAATGTGTGTGACTCCCTCACTCATCCCCCTCCTATTCCCTGCAGCATTTCCCATCCTAAGCAGAAGCGAGATGCATCCCTTCAGCCTGGCACTGAGTGCCAACGTGTCCAGGGCTGTGCTGGGCTTTCAGATGCATCGGTACAGCCCAAACAAAGCCTGCTCCTCTGCCTCCAAAGTCACTTCAGAGCCCTATAGATCTGATGGTGGGCACAGGACGAGGCCTGCACAGAGCTCTCTCCCTCTGCTCCACAGTACGGAACGTTTTTAGGCCATGTGGAAGCCAGCTGCTCAAGACAATCCCAACCCATGGCAGCAGGATTATGCTATTCTTCCATCCCAGCTCCCAGAAATTGCTGCAGCTGAGCAAATCATAGCCGTCCTTATGGCTAGAAAATCAAAGCAACGCAAAGCCACCACCCTCCACAAACAGCACACAAGTATTAGATGCCTCTAACAGAGGATTAAAGCTTCTTATTGCCCGGGTTTGGAACTGAGAATGCTGCACCAAGGCCAGACGTGGGATCCACAGCTTATTTAACAAACACAGCAGGGACAGGAAACATGCAGGTAGTAAAGGCAGCCCAGCCCCACTGTGGGGAAATGCACCACTTTGCTTTCTCTCACCCCTCCAAAGCACCTGTGTAAGCACAGGACCCAAACCCCATTTCTGACACGCACAGATTTAGAGGCCTGGCTGCCAAAGGTCCAGACACGCTGCTACTGCACAGAGACCTCACAGGAGGCCAACTCTGTCCTCCAGAGAGAGCATTTATTGATGACAGTGCTTTGCTTTGCCACCCTCTGGCACCTGCTCTCCTTCGGCTCCCCGTGCGTGTGACCATGAGTAATTAGTTCATTAAACCTTGCAAAAAGATAAACAGGAGGATGGACTTGACCAGTCGTTGGCCTTCAGAGGCCGGTCTGCAGCACAGGGACAGGAAGACAGCAAATACAGCCAGAGGGCAGGAATTTAGGGAGGCTAAGCACTGAAAGAAACGGGATGGTGAAGTGAGCAGGAAACCTGCTCCACAGGTTGTATGGATACATGCCTACCAGGTGTCTGAAATGCACGCTTCCTTCCCATGACTCACAGCTGAACCTTGGGACCACACCACGTGCAGGTCTCACACCTCCCAGCACTGGATGCCCCTTCAATGGACAGATGTGCATTTTCACCACACTGTGGCTTTGCTTCCAAGAGGCAATGGGATGCACGGCCCTTGGCTAACTGCAGGGGTGGCTGCACAGCTTGTGTGAGCACTGCTCTCTGAGAACCGCGCGTAGGCTGAGCTGCGTCAAACTGCTACCTGCCCATCCACCTCCCACAGCCTGCAGGAGGGCTTCCAGCTCCCTGCAAGCAGAACCCAGCCTCGTTCCATTTGCGAGATGCTGCAGCAAAAAGAAGCTACCTCCAAACCACACGTGGACTCTGGGATTTCAGTCCCTTCGGATCCTATACGTTACTCCAGACATCAGCAGCCTAAAGCCTCGAGTAAAAAAGGCTGCCAGTTTGCAGAACAGAGGACCTTCCACATTCAACTTAGCATTTAAAATCTTGTCAAACACTACAGCAGGGGAAGCACGGAGTCAGCAGGCTGCTTATCTTCAAGCCTTCAGAAGCCGAGTCAAAACCCAGCTGCCAGTGAAGCACAGGAGGCTGAGGTTGTTGTTGCCCTTTGGAAAAGCCACTCACCTGTCTCCAGATGCCCCCTTAAAGGGCTGCTCCTGTCCTGCCATTCCCCAGCAGCCGAGCTCTGTATCTCACACTACAACCTCCCTGCTTCCTCTCCCACAGGCGTTGCTAGGAAATCCATCCACGAAAGCACTCCTTGTGTTTTACCCAATCCTGGAAACTGGGGCCAGCATTTTCTTCTCAATTCTCGCTGCTCAGAGCCCTCTGACCCACTCCAAGAGCCTGCTCTAATAAACACCTCCCTACTCTTTCTGTAGAGACATTAGCATTAAGGAAAACACTGCCATTAACATGCAAATGTACCTGTGATTAACACAAATAGAAACAGTGCCTCATAAATAATATTAGGGGATTGGAACAGCACCAACTACCAGTAGCCAGGTAACTGAGACCATTAATAGACAGGCACTACCCAAAACCGTGTCGTAACCGAGTTCATGTTTCCATCTGCCTCCTCTACCTCCACAGTTCACCAGGTCTCAGCACAGGTGAAGAACAACCTGCAGGCTTTGGTTCTCAGACCCAACTCACAGCTTGCTGCCCCTGGCTGGGTACAAAGAGCACCTTTTTTTTCACCTTTCCTTCCATCCTGAGGCAGGAGGAGCTGAGCAGCTCCTGGTGTCGAGCTGCAAGGGGCTGCAAGAAAAGCTGATGGCCTTTGCCAGCAGTGCTGGCCTCTCAGATGAGTGCTTCTCCCCATTCTGGAGAAGGAAAAAGCAGATGGAAGACGTTTGTGAGCTGTCAGTTGGATCTTGCTGCAGATCTGGGAACACAGGGAGAGAAAATATTTCAACCTACCAAGGAAGATGATGGTTTCTGTACGGTGCAGGGATTGGTGCACAGGATCTGCCAAAGCCTTCCACGGCCCTGGGGATGCAAAGCCCTGACCGAGTCCCACTGCTAACCCTCTGATAACACAGGGAGCAAAGCAGCTCCTGCACCAACACAGCCAGACCCAGCGAGATGGAAGGGGAACACTGGGGCCAGAGATGCCTAGATTATGCATCTGATTTCTTCCCTCTAAGTGGCTGATCTCTAGAATATGGCTCCAGAAACATAACCACAGACCACACAGTCTATATTCAATAAGCCACCTGCAACGAAATGTGCCATCAGCTCGTGCCTTGGGCCCATTCTCTTCCCTCCAGCCTTGAAAGCTCACTGCTTACTGCCAGTTGGTCACAGGGCTGGGCTCTGTCCTGTGCATACAAACACAACATCTTGGTTCCAAGTCCCAAGTCACATTTACATCTTTGGCTAAATCTAAGCCAGCCCAACTCTGCTAGGCTTCCATGAGGAACTTTTCTATTTTTCCACTGGGGTTAGATTAGACTTTTTGCTTGGAAATAAACTGATCTTTCCGTGTTCCCTTCCCCTCCCTGTTCAGTACAGAAGCACTGGAGGTGCCGCGGTGCCCAAAGGGGTTTTTTAAGTTTTCTCCACAACAGGAAGAAACCAAAAGCAGCAGAGCTGGATGCGACTCACACTCCTTCCAGCACCACATGACCCCTTCACAAATCATCTGAGGGCACAGCTCCCCAGGCTGAGCGCTGACAGCTCTAAGGGTACTTACTGTGGGCTCCCTGCAGGTTCGCTCTGAGCGTGCCAGGGAGTGGAGCTGAGATCACTCCATCAGATGGCACAGCAAATGGGCTCTGTGCATTCCCACTCAGTGCCCGAGCAGTGGTGACTGTAAGATCCTAAACACCTGCTAAGGGTGAGCAGGAACCGCTCCACAGAGGGAGCTGACATGCAGAACACGACGCCTATTCAAAACATGGCTTTCAAACACAACAATTGTAGCTAAACAAGCCTCCCCAAACTTTTTTTGCATCTACTAAACGTCTTTCAGCTATCCAGCACTCAAGAAGGCCCCTCTCATCTCTCGTAAAGGCCACGGTAAATAGCACACCGACTGCTAATATTCTTTGTTACGCAGACTTTACCATTGCACTGCTGTATCACAGCCAGGGAGGGCTGAGAGCACAGGGAAAACCGCTGCCTCTGTACCGCGGGATTCCCGACCCGGCGCCTCCGGCCGCGACCTGCCCATCACGGGCCGTGACCCGCACACCGACCCTTTGTCACAGCACTCCGCGCACCGGGCCGGCCCGGCTCCCAGCGGGGGCAGCCGTGGGGCCGCAGCACGACCCCGTGGGGCCCATCTCTCGGCCCCGACCCCATTCCCGCCCCTCGGTGGCGGCTCGGGGATGCCGACCCTCGCCTGAGGAGGGGGAGGGAGGCAGAACCGGGGGGGGGGGGGAGTAGGCTGCGGAACGCGGGGGTCGCGCGTGGGGTGGCCCCGCGGGACCCACGAAGAGCCGTCCCCGCCTGCAGGCCGTGCCCCGCCGCGTGCCGGGGGACCCCTCACCCTTGTGCATGCCGGTGTAGCGGTCCTTGAGCACGGTGAGCTCGTAGATCTTGCCGAACTGCTCGAAGAGCGGCTTGAGGTCCTTCTCCTCCAGGTTGCGCGGGATCTGCCCCACGAAGAGCTTGATGGCATCCAGGTCCTTCATGCTGTCGGGCTGCGCGGGGGGCTCCGCGCCGCCGCTGCTGCTCATGGGGGAGGCTCGGCGCGGCGGCGGGGGCTGCGGCGCGGGCGGGAGCGGCGGCGGCTGCGGCTGCCTCCTCGCCTCGCCCTCGCGGAGTCTGGCCATGCCCCGCGCCCGGCGCGGCTGCGGGCGGACGGGGGAGGCAGCGCGCCTGGGAACGGCCCCGCCGCCCGCGCCGCCGCCGCGCAGCCACAAAGGAGCGCGCTATGGCGCCCCCTGGCGGCGCGCGGCGGCACGGAGGCGCTGCGGGGCACGGCGGGGCGGCGGCGGGCGATGGCGCTGGCGGCGCCGGCGGAGGAAGCGGCGCGGAGCCTCTCCTTCACGGGGGAGAAAACCGCGTTTCTTCCGAAACAACAGCTCGCTCTCGGCACGGTGACGCGAGGCCAGGCGGGCTGCGGCCCTGCGCCTCCATCCCCTGCCGGCCGCACGCACACCTGGCTGTCCCGCACGGCCCTCCCCGCCCCCGGCGCACAGCAGCCCTGCCTTGCTCCGCTCCTTCCCGGCTGTGGATCCCGGCAGGCCCCGCTCAGGCCGCGCCGGGTGGGGTGCAGCCATGGCGGAGCTGCTGCCGAGCTCGGGTGGAGGCCGTGAAGCAGCAGAGGACAAGCAGCACCGTGGGTTCACACCTTTGGCACATGCCGTAGTACACAACGAGCCCTAATAACCAGCACAATGAGCCTTAATAACCAGCACGGCTTCTCCACCATGGGAGCAGGAGTTGGGCTTGGACAGCAGTAAGAGCAGCCCTGCCTGCACACAAAGCTCCATCTTATGGCAATGTACCGATGAACGACCATCAGGGCTGACAGCCCCACAGCCTGACTGTAGGATGACCCGAGGTGAGCAGCAGCGTCACCCCTCAGCAATCACACGGAGCCAAGAGCTCTGCACAAGGACTGCCAGCTTTACAAGCAGTGTGAGCAGTGTGAGCAGTGTGAGCAGTGTGAGCAGTGTGAGCAGTGTGAGCAGTGTGAGCAGTGTGAGCAGTGTGAGCAGTGTGAGCAGCCCGGCCTCGTGCCACAGCACAGCAGCACACTTGTGTTGGTGGCACTTTGCTAGACACTGTGAGCACAGGACGAGAGGGAAGGCAGCAGACACGGAGCTGCCCACCCTCACAGATAGAGGGCTGAGCCCTCCAACATTTAGCTGAGGGAGCTGGATCGTTTTTCTCCCCTCACCCCTCTGCTGGAAGCACAGCAGCTCAGCACTCAGCCTTTGGGAAAGCCTACTTTCAATTCGCAGCTCCGCCCCACATCTTCCACTCAGCCCCGAGCTGTCACAGCCCAGCACCTCCACAGAGCAACGGCTTCAGTTCCTCCTACTCCACCAAGGTGCTGCAAGTGTCACACGGATATATTTAAGAGCAGGAAGCGTTCGGATACTATGGAAACCAGGGCAAGGAGAGAACCCAAAATAGACGGGAGGCGCAGGCTGCTGCAAAGTCTGGAGAAGTCTTGCTGAGGAGGGCTGTGCTTGCTGCAGCTGATCCTGGACTGTGAACCATTTAGAGCCCAAGCAGAAAATGCCCTCTCCCTACCCTTCCCATAGCTTGCCATCTTAGGCTTTTAACTTCTGATTCCTTAGTAGCTTCTGAAGCTCCTCTGAATGGTTCCCATTCTTCCTTCCCACAGCCAGACAGAGAAGATGCCGAGCAGCCAAAGCACTTGGGCAGACTGGCAGCCAAACCCCAGAAAGCCAGGCTGCAGCCGAGTCCTCCCAGCACTGAGCTGCTCAGCTCCCCCACCAGCACAGCTCTCATGTCAGCTTGAGACCAGAAGAGCAGAAGCTCGAGTTCCACGTGCTCGTTACAAGTGCCAGAGCCACTTTTATTTTCATTACCACCACCTCGGTGCAGAAAACCCCACACGGCAAAGGAAAAGCTCCAGGTGAGATTTCTTGGCCCTATCATTCTCAGCTCATTCAAGGGGAAGGAAACAGATTGAAGACATCCAACATCCTTCATCTCAGAATTTCTTGACTGCAGCATCAATCTCAGGAACGATCTCCTTCAGCTGGTTCCACTGTTCTGCAGACAGAGCAATGCCTGGAAACAGCAGAAGGGGCGTTCAGAGCAAGCAGCCAGCATCAAGCAGCATCCCACAGCAGCTCCTTCAAAACAGCTACAGGAGGAAAAGGTGCAGCCTGAGCCCAGAAAAGAAACAGGGGCAGCCTGCTGAGCACAGCAACTGTGTCAGTGCTTCAGCATCCGTATCAGGCAGTACTCGGTGCCATCACAAAAGCGTCGTGTGAGAACAGGAGATCAAGCTGCCTTTCAAGGAGTCCTGCAGCCTCTTGTATCTATTTATTCCCTAGGAAAATTCCCACCTTCACAAGCTGGAAAGAGATTGTAGGGAAGCCTTACCCTACCCAGCAGCTAGAGAACCATCCCTTCCGCCAGCCAAAGG
This sequence comes from Excalfactoria chinensis, assembly GCF_039878825.1. Classification (NCBI taxonomy): domain Eukaryota; kingdom Metazoa; phylum Chordata; class Aves; order Galliformes; family Phasianidae; genus Excalfactoria; species Excalfactoria chinensis. The sequence continues at coordinate 1,593,534 of NC_092850.1, forward strand.
AAATGCCAGCTCCAGCTTTATTTAGCAAAGCTGCTGCTAACAAGAAACCACGGCTATAGCTTAAACTCTAGAAAAGAGCTGGCCTTTTATTTTTAAGGCCAGTAGAGATAAGGTCTTCATTTCCCTTCCCTCTCCTTTAGGAAACAAATATGGTCATGGAATTGCAGAGCGGGTTCCAGCCACACGTTATCAACTTGTTCCTTTTGGCTTTGTTAAAGAATGAGGGCCGAGCTTTATTCATTTCTCTAGATAAAAATCAGGGACCAACAACCCCTGAGAAAAACAGCAGAGGCATTAATTAAATGGAAAACATTTCCTCCTCGTTTCTGTTCTAGCTAAGAGATGTTCTGTCTTTGGTTGCATGTGTGCTTTTTCCAGCCAGGAAGGTGCCCACAATGCTCCTTTCCAACCCAAAGGGCACAGAAAGGATGCACTGCTCTGCTCCCAACGTCCAGGGTAAGCAGTTACCTCTGAGTAATTTATAGGGGTCTTTTCCCTGAAGGAAATTAATCTCTGCAAGGAAAAACGTGCTTTGTGGTTATGGAACAAACCAAGCTCAAAGAAATTCATCTGCCTTAACACAAAAATCAATAGCAAGGAGCAAAACATTCCTCAATTTGTCTCACAGGAGCTGAATCTCTGGTGAGCCCTACAGCACACAAGGCAGGAGAGAAGAGCAATCTAACAGTCTGGGGCCTGCAAACCTTGAGGCAAGCGGGCAAATCATCGTTAAAGTCCCAAAGCAAAAGGTTTAAGCTGAATAGTGACCCATGAGTAACCAAAGAGCACAGCCTGCAGACGGCACCCAGAGAAGCCAGCAGTACCTTTCCTCCCCGGCTTCATCTCCCCCTCCTTGTCCATATAGAACTCCCTGATGTCCACCAGGACCTTCCCCTTGAAGCAGGACACGTGGACGTAGCGCATCTTCCCAATCTGCAGGTACACAGAGCCAGCATTGAGCCCTGCCCCACAACAAGCTGCTCTGCAGCCCACAGGGTCGCTCATAACACCAGAAGAGCAGCAAGGAAACAGCAGCCACCCCAAGAAGCCAACTTAGCCCCACAGTTATTATGAGCATAGGAAGCGAAGGGGAGACCTGTGCCATGAGAAGGTACAAAGAGGAGCACGAAGAGGAAGGGGGCTGTGCCCTCCATACCTGGAACATGCCCACTTCTTCAGTGTCTCGTTCCTGGGGCTTTGCTGCCACTCCTGAACACCTGGCCTCTGTTTTCGGCCTTTTCTCTGACTTTGAAGGCATTTTTTGCTTCCTTTTCTAGACAGGGGGATCAGCGGTTTCAATGGCGTGGTCTAAAAGCCACAGGCCTTCCCTTGAGCCTCCAGGACAGCGCAGTGCCTGGGCTCACTAACAGCACCCACCATCCCCACAGCCCACAGGGACCCCCTCCCCGTACTTTCAGCCAGCCAGCAGGCTCATCCTTACAACCCCAGCACAGAGATGAGTTACCTTTCCTTCCTCTTCTTCCTCCGGGCTGCTCCCCGGCCCGCTCGCTGCCGCCATCTCCTCGACCTTCGGCATCGCGATGGAGCGTGAGGAGAGATCCCGCCCGCCTTCTCGAAGCGCCAAGCCCCGCCCTCCTCCCTCCTCTCCACCAATCGCGAGGCTCCTCTGCTCTCCCAGCCAATCCCCTGGCTCCCTTCTTCTTCCCGCCAATCTCGAAGCTCGAGGCGCGGAGTCTGAGGGGAGCTGAGGGGAGCTGAGGGGCGATGGGGGCCGCTCCGACCGGATGGGGTCCGACCGGATGGGATCCGACCGAATGGGGTCCACCTCAGGCTGAAAACCCGACACCTTCCTACCAACAACTTCACTTTTCATCTACAGAAGGGAAGGAGTCCATCCTGAGCGCTTCTCCCCAGGTAAGGGGGTGGATATCTCCTCAGGTTCCAGCACCAAACAAACGTGCCACCAAACCTTCTCACTCGTCGTTTATTTTTTCCAAAGGGACAAACAAATACGGCAATGAAAAACGGGAAAATATTAAATACTGTCACATTTATCATCAGGGAAAAAAAAAATTATATATATATATATATAGTAGCACGTTCATTGACTGCATTGCCTTTGCTGTCAGCTGTTACATATTCACCTCGATGTACATTTGCTCTGTAGGATATGAACAGCTGTGTTAACAATATAGGATCAACCAGCACCTCTTCCTGAGCTGTGAATGTTCTGTATCACGTTGTCCCATGGCAACAAATGGGAATGGAGCAAAGCAGAGCAGCCCACAGCACAGTGAGGCCAAACGGAGCGTCCTTATCCCTTCAGATCGTTACCTGGGGGCTGACTGGCCCTAAGCACCAAACCCAGCCTGAGCACCAGGTGCTGGGAAGCTCCTCACGTCCAATTGTGTGTTATGAGAGTGGTGTAAAACAAAACCAAAGCCTGCTGCAATTCGGGGCCCTAATGGTTGAAACAGATTGCGGTGGCTGCTCTGGCTGGTCGTATCGCATGGTAGTGCTTATTGCACAAAGCTAAACCTCATTTATTTAGGTGATAAATACAGCAGCCCAAACTACTCTCCTGTTTAACCCCCAGTGCCCAGCGTGGGGAATGGACAGAAAGAGCTTCAGTGCTTAAAGCTGTTGGGAACACAGATTTCTGTGCACTGTGACCCCTGAGAGCACCAGGACAACAGGCAAAGTTCTGCTTCTTTGGCTACCAGTGTAACTGCTGGCTTCTCGCACATACATGGGCACATGTTTTTCATGCACCTTCCTTCCAGGCCAGGCCAAGTCTCAATTAAAGGCCAGGTAAAAACAAAAGCTTTTCTGCAACGTTGTGGAGCAGCTTTATTTCAGCAGAACAGCTGCTGGGTTGTTGCTGCTGCGTGTCAGGCTGGCGGCGAGATCCATCAGAGGTGCTGCAGTATGAATCAGCAGCCATTCACTTGTCACTTCCAAAGGTGGCAGAACAGGAGGGGTTTAGTGATGTGCTTCCCTGCCATCTCTCCCCCCCCCATGGAAACATGGCAGTGTTGGCACTAAGCTTGCACCCAGGATGGTCGCTGTTCCAGCTATAGGCTGGAATTTAACTACAGAACGTTTACAAACTTTGATCAGAAGCATCAACCCTTATCTGTAGTACAAATGACTTCCTATGGCAGCCAGCTGGATGGACCAAGTAGGTGCTGGGACAAATTACTGTTGTGCACAGGAGATGAATGCACTGTCCCAATTGCCCCTGGGGAAGGCGTGAAGTCTCCTCCTTCATCTTTACTCATCTTGTTTTCAGACAGCTGCCTCTGGCCCCGCATCAGGAGTGTCAGTTTATAACTGAGACTGTGAGGAACTGAAGTGTTTGCTTTAATGCTACCACCTCAACCAGGACAGAGCTGGAAACGTGGAAGCTGAGGGTTTCCAATGCAAAGAGGGATGCTTTGGGCCCGTCCTTTTCTCTCTCGCCAATTTTTATGTTCAAGCTGAAGGAGGACTGCTGATAATTCTGACTTTCCTATTTCGTAATGGGGTTTCATTAAATCTGCCTAAATAACATGGTGAGAAACACGCCCTGTCCATGGGTAACACACACAGAGGATGGGGTGCAGCCTCCAGCCATTCAGACAGGTGCTGTTCTGTGCACGTCCTGTATCTCCAAGCCCAGATCCACCCCCTCCCAGCACGCAGTACGTGCCGTACCCAAGTGCAGTGGAAAACAACCATGGCTCATCTTCCAGCTGCTGTACAACAAGCAACCAATTTCGGAAGCCATTTGAAATTCACGTGGCAGAGGGCTGTCACAAACACCTCATGCATACAGAGGGACGTATTTCAAACAAGAACTCAAAGGAAAAAAAAAAGGCAAGTTTTCCCGTAGGGATGCTATTTCAGGAGTGCTCGGTACCGTGCCACCTGCTGACACTACAAGGAGCCACAGACATAGCGTGCTCTCCTGGAAAAGAAAAGAACCTTTAAAGAATGAATTGCTACACCTTAAATATAGCAGCAAGCACATCATGGGGCAAAGGAACGCCAAGGAGGGGAAAACAGCAAAACACAACAAAGATGGGTGGAAATACGTGTGCGTTGGTCCCCATCCTAAGGGCACAGACAGCAGCCATTAAAAAAACCCTGTCCTAAGGAGTGTGCACAGAGCAGCTGAGATGCAGAGAAGGGGGCAAAGCTGAACACCTTGCATACAAAACAGAAGCACCACTGTTCAAACCTGTAAGAGCGTTTCATCCTCTGTAAGCAGTGCTGCTTTTATTTAAAGTAGGGGCTTTTTTCATGTAGTCTTCATTGCTTGTGAAAATACCTCAATGTATACAGGACAAGAAATAAAGGATGGACTCAGACATTTTGAGTGGCAGGACAGTGGTATTCTATCCCTTTCCCCTCTAGAACTACAACTAGCCTAGGGCTTGTGGTCAAAAGTCATCATACAGTCACAGCTCGGGGGCAAACAGAGCACAGCAGTGCCCAGAAAAGCAGCCAGCTCCCTCCAGAAGCAGGCAGTATCCTCCTCTCAAAGGGAACTCCAAGATATGCTCTCATAGTTACAGTTCAGCCATGTTTAAAGCAACACTCATAGAACAGATTGTGGGTTGTTTTTTTTGTGTGTTTGTTGGCTTGGTGTTTTAATGGCCAAGCGTCTTGCCTCCCTTCTTACATACTGGGGGTGGAGTGTGAAGGGAGGCAGCAGCAAGCACTTTGGGAGTTTGCTTATACATGCAGGTCAAGAACAGCGTTTTCAGAACTAACAGAGCTGAAAAACATTAAATGAAACCCTGAGATGCACATGGACACAAATACAGCCCCAGAATCCAGAACCCATCTGAAAGCACAAACTGAGGAACGGAGATCAATCAGAGCTCAGCAGGAGCCGGGCTGTTCTTCCTATTAATGCCTAAAGACATGAAACAGCCCAGAACGTGATCCTGCAGCGTTTGAGGCTGTAGAACGCCTTGAAAAACCAAGCAGGAGTTTAGCACATGGTGGCAGCAGCAATCTGTCCAAGGACAAACTTGAAGAGAAATCAAGTACAAAGCAAAATGCATCCTCCAACAGGGGCAGGACAGCGTGTCCCGGTAAGAACCCTTCTGCAGGAACCCGTTTCAACAAGCTTTCTTCATCCCCTCTATAACAGTCAAGACTGTTTACAGTGTACCTCCAAGAAAAGGGAATGAGTTATTGCACTGTCTAAACAAATTGCATAAGGATGCTTGCTAGACACACTGCTTGCTCAGCACACCTCCCTAAAGCCAGGCAGTAAACTTCAGAAGAGGTACCATAAGAAAACATGCTAATAGTACTCTCTTTAATTAGCGTGTGCATATTTTCTTCTAAGCAAGTGCTCCGAGTCCTTGGTTTGCTGGGCAGAGATAACACATCTGCTCTGTAGTTTCAGCTTCCCAGTTGGCTGTATGGCACACACATCCATGAAGGTGCAGGACTCGGGTTTATACTCACAGAAGCTGCTCAGTGTCAGCTGTTCAGTGTTTAAACAACTTGCAGGAACTACAGAAGTCTCTGAACTTTTCCCTTGCCAAAAAAGAAAAAAGCAAAGGAAAACAAACCTGGTGCAGGGGAGGGGAACAAAAGCGCCTAAAAGGTGCCTAGGAGTTGAAATCTTGTTTTCTTTCTGCCTTCCCCTCCTCTCTAGGATAGCAAAGAGGAGAGAGAGGAAGAGAAGCAGCAGGATTCAGTGCAAGGCAGAAGGTTCCTGATGGGCTCACCGATGGCTCAGTGCTGCTGTACACAGGGCGACTCGTCGCTTCACTGCTGCTTGGTTTTAAGGGATAATCTCTGTACCATCCTATAAAGGAGGCCGAAGTTCTGGAAAAAGAAGGAAAATAAGCACCTATGAGTCCTTGCAAGTTCTACTACAGTAACTGCCCTACACACAGAGAACGCTTACTAGGAGGCTTAAAACAACACTGATGTACACTACTGAGATGTATGACAGACGTAACAAGATCAGATAATTTGTAACAACGAACAAAAACCAAACGGTTTTGCACTAGGGAAGAAAACAGCAGGAGTGGGAAGGGATTGTCCTTAGCACAGCCTAAAATGTCAACACCAGCACAGCCAGCCATTCTGGATTTGGCTCATTTCAGAGTGGGATGGCATTATTCTTCCAGACGTGGCACTGGGGCTGTATAAGCACCACTTCTTGCAGCTAAGGTGATGTAAGAGGAAAATAAGAAGTCTGTTTCCTTGCTTTTCTTCTAACCTGCACTGCAACGTAGGCGACACCAAGGTAGGCTGCTATACAGACGGCCAGAAGCAGGTCAAAGATTGCTGGCTTCACCCTGCAACAAGAAAAGGAAGTTGTGGAACTGCGACATCAGGCACTGCTACACAGACAGGCGACAGCTTAGCATGCCTGAGGGCCGTACCTGTATGCATTCATCACCTGTTTCAGCTGGTCATAGAAAACAAACTCAGGATCCCTGTGGAAAGCAGAAATTCTTCAGGATGCATTGAATTTCTAGACAGTGCAGTCAGCCCAAATCCCTCCTCCCAAGAAGTTAACCTAGCCAGGGTCAGGCAGTACGACCACTTGGGTGCCAGTTCTGAAGTTATTTCAGTTGTCAAGTCCTTCTACGGGTAGGAGCCCAACGGTGCAATTCTGAACATAATGTTCAGCTACAGGGCACACAGACAATGTCCTGCTGGATTCATGAAGCTGCTTTCAACCCAAGCTAACAGGAAGGAAGCTGCCTCTTGGCAATCAAATGAAGTTTTCCAGTAACTTTAGTTCTTTCTTGCAGAGAGAAGCAGCACTCAGAGTGGGAAGGGTGGAATCAAAGCAGGGGATAAACAAGCTCTTGAGATGGAACAAATTGCTGAGGCTTTTTGCTTTGTAAACAATAAAGTTATCTCTGGGAAAATGCAGCATGAACCAAAACCGACAGGAGAACAGAAAAAGAGCCATCACTTCCAGCCACCTACCAAGAACCCAGAAAGCTTCCAGCTCAGAGTTAAGACTGAGCAGAGGGGGAAGGCAGTTTGCACACCCTGGCTGGTTCTTTCACCTCTCTCCTTACCGTTTGTCTGCCTTCACATGATGCTGTCTGACATCTTTCAGGTAGCGACCCATATAATATTCTAAGGTGCTGAGAAAGGTGCTGTCTTTATCAATCAGCTGAGCAGCCCTGGGCTGACTGCTCAGCCAGTCCATCACTGATTCTAGCTGCTCCTCCTGGATCTGCTGTGGGAAAATACCACCAAAGAAACAGAGTCAGCTACACACACTGAAACCAGAGCTCTCCCAGGCTCCTGATCCCTTCCCCTCCTCTGGTTACAAAAATATATTGTGCTTACCATCTGATCCGTGAAGATCTGCAGATCTGCAGGTGCTCCCTGCAAGGAAAAAGACAAGTTGCTGCTAGGAGCGAGCTCAGGTGAGTGGGACAAGTCTGGGAAGCACCGCAGGACAGGCAGTTCTTACCTTCTCTGTTAGGTTGTAGATGACCCTTGTCAAAGCCTCAGCAATGATCCTGGTATTCCTGGTTAGTGCCTTCGTGTCCACTTGTGACCTAAAGCAAAATATTCATGTGTCAATGGGATCAGCTCTGCCAGAGCCCACCCTTCTCCACTGCATCAAGCAGGACACTTAGCCCAGAGCCCAACTGCCCGTATTTTCTTCCCCATCCCACAACTACCAGAACAACACTTGCAGCACTGAGGCCAGTTTGTGTTTACGGGCTGGATTTCACCCACAGCCTCCCACCTCCTATCCATGATGCTGTTGCGCAGGCTGTCCCGATGGCTCTCCAGATGGGAGATGGTGAACGCTGGCAAGCGGCGGATTGCAAAGCGCTCGTGTTCCCAGGCCAGCATGTCTTCAGCCAGGTTTATCTTCTTGTGCACCATGGAAAACTTCACCTCTGGGAACTGGCTGGCAACAACCTGAGGGAAAGGCAAAGCCATTCGGGGCGTCACGCATCCCACTGCGCCACCCCACCTTGCACAGCCCAACCAGACCCAGTATTTTTATACTGCAGATGGGAAATATACTTCCATCTGCAGGATGCCACTGATGCTATCAAAATGTTGTTTTAGTATCACTACAGAAATCAGGTGGGTCGTTTTTACGAGCAACAAATCATAACAAAGCACTGTGGAAAACACAGCAGATATAGTGTGCTTTGTTCAGGACTGTGGTGTGAAGATGCCTGCACTCCAAATCGAGTGACCAGAAACAATACACAAAATAATCCAGTGGTAAACCCCTTTTTCGTGTCTTACTTCCTTTCTTCCTCTCACAAGAGAGCTGTGGCTCCCTGAGGTTGAGCCCCGAGTTCCCCCCCAGCCAACCATTTTCATTACCATCTCCAGTTCTCTCAGAAACGCGTGCTGCAAGGTCCCCTCCTTGGGAGGCTTTGAGACATGAAGATGAAGGCTATTGCCTTGGCCGAGAGTGTCAAGGCAGAGAACAAACGCTACATTGTCCTGCAAGAGGCTGGAATCTGCAAGAGAAAAAAGTAAGCCTTCAGTGCTGTGCATTGTGCTGGACTTCCATCACCCCCAGAAGAAGGCCTACATGAGGAGATAACACAGCAGACTTAACACGATGACATTAACAGGATCCTTGCCAGAGATTCATACTGCAATGACAGTCCCTGAGCTTACCAGTATGGTCCAAATTGTCCTCCAGCCACCTCTTGGTTCCTTGATAATTAAACTTGCCACCTCCAGATGCAAAGAACAGCAAGTTGTATCTGCCCATCAAAGGAAACAGAGAGGTATTAGCACACACCACACTTTGTGGTTAATTTACTGTATTACAGAACTAAAGTGCTCAGACATCAGCTAGCACCTGATGCAAAATGCCTGTTAACAAATGCTTCCAATGTGCCACACAGGAAGGCAGTGGCAAGATGGAAGGAGAGGAGTTCCCAGTGCTCAAAGATGGAATCCAGTTTCTAAGTAATTCCATCCACTTGTCCCTGCAGTTAAGTAGATCTACACCTTGAAACCAAAGGAAGGAGTCTGGCCCTTAACAGCTGGTGTACTCAGAAGGAAGCACGACAGGGAAGGAATTAAAAGACTGCACGTACACTCTAACATCCCACAGGCCCTTCTTACCTGACCTTAGCTACACACATTCAACCCAAAACGGAGTAGTTTCTTACCCAGCATGGGTACGTCTGTAGGTGTAGAGCCGAGAAAACAGCCTGGCTAGTTCCAGTAACACTGAGACACCACTGCCATTGGAATCAGCACCGTGAGACAGCCACTGCAGGACAAAGTGGGACAGAGACAGTGACAGCAGTGATTCTTGTGTTCCAGAACAGCCTTTCAGGTAAACACATCTCTGTGCTCCACTTCCAACTACTTTTGGTCTTTAAGAGCAAAAAAAATACAGGGTAAGAGGGCAAAAGGAAAAAAGGTACAGATGGGGAGAAGGCTTCAAGCAAAAAAGAATACTCACTGGAGCCACTCCGAAAGAATCGTAGTGGGCAACTATCACAACAGTGGGCAGGTCTTCTCCACCCAGCCCTGTCAGCCTTCCCTGGAGAGGAGGGAAATAAATGTCTCAGCATCTCTCCTTATGTGCTAGGACTAAGACAGTGTGACTGCTACAAACCTCCTGAGTCTCCAGGTGGTCTCAATTCTGAAGAATTCAGACTCTTACCCTACTTCCCCCATTAGTCTAAATGGCTGATGAGCTCCTCACAGAGAAGGCACCCCATCAACATCACCAGTAAGAATCTATCTGGAACTGGAACTCACCTCCACGCTGGGTATAAGCCAGTCGTGGATAGCTTTGCTCTGCGCCCCGCTGGTCACCATCTGGAAGCCATTGGCAGTTGCGGTGTGAATGAGAACTAAAACAAAAAGAGATCACTACACCCGGGGAAGTCTCACCCCTTTGTTTCCCTTACTAACTGAGCACTGGAGAGGTGAGTTTCAAATCCTTTATCCCTCCCAGCTGTCACTTATGTTCACATCAACAACTTTGTTCATAACTTAAACCTTGCCTTCTGTCTTTTTAGCAACAGCATAAAGCTGAGAACTCGCTCTCGTGCAAATATAGTAAAGAATTATTCTCACTTATGTTGTGTTTTTATCCCACTAGATCTCAAAGAACTTTATGAAGGCCAGAATGAAAAGGAAGGCAACAGAATGCTGCTCTGTGCCGCACGCAACACAGCAGAGCAGTCTCAGAGGTGGGATCAGGAATGTCTTCCCCTACGCCTTCTCCCACTTACTAGAACTCACCCTCTGCAGCCGAGGCAGAACCCTGTGATGCAGAAGCAGCCCGTGTTTGTTCATAGATGGACAGCAGCTCATCATCTTCCACTGCAAAGTAGACTGGCACAATGGTTTCCATAGCGAGCATTTCTGGCTCTATCTCCATGAATTGCTGAGGATTTAAGTGAGACACAAACTTAGCACTGGCTAAACATGCAAGAGAATAGGAAAAAGAAAGGGAAAGCAAACCAGAGAGGGAAAGATAAATGTCCAAATGTGAATATGGTTTGCTGTGTGTTACAAAAGGAGTTTTCAGCCCAAGTCTCGCTCCCCCTCAGATACATCTCCCATCAGAAGAGAAAGGAAACGAGCTGGTTTGGTTCTTTTTTCACCTTTACAACATCCTGTGGGACAGAAGAGATGGACCGTGGCAGGATGATCACCACGGCACCAGCTGACTGGCGGAGAGCCTTCTGGTACTGCTCATAGGAGAAGTCCACCAGCCGCATCATAACACAGCGACGGCTCAGGACGTCCGCTTCTACAGTGCGGGCTTCTGTGTTAAGCACTGCACTCCTGGTACCTGCAGGGACAGCAGGGACAGGGTTAGTAAGCAGCTTCATCATATCCCCTTTGCTGGAGCTTAGCTCACTCTCCAAACAATCTCGGTCACAGCCTGATGCACTTCAGAGCCACATCTATCCACGTCTGCTCTTGCTCATTCACCCACTGGGATGCTCCTGCAATTAAGAAAGTTACAAGCTCTCCTATTCTCAGCTTATCAAATCCTCTACATAAAAGTACAGTCCTTGATAGAACAGCAATCCAGAGGCTTGCCAGCAGCTCTGGCACTGTGGAGCAGAGGACTAGAAGGATAACTTGTGTAATCAGAGATGTTCAGAACTACTCCACAATTTATAATGCTGCAAACTCACTTTATTCTTCCATAATCCTGGCTCCTGTGGTGAAAATGTCAGCACAGTGAGCTCACAAGCAGCCAAAGGAGGAGCAGGATGCTCCAGAAAGCATCTATGCCAAAGTGGGCAGCTGGTTAGGTTGGAAGCTTAACGTAACTCTAACACTAGCTTGATCTTGACAAAGGTCAGAGCACCAAAAAGAGCCAAATAAAGGCTTGCACTTCCCCTGCATAACACCAGAGAGGGCCATAGGCCAGACACAGAGCTCAGCCACACTAAGCCTTTGTGCAGAGCTCCTCTGCTGCGTAACTGACCAATGTGAAGAGCAGCTCCCTCAGTCCATAAGGAGGACAACCACTGCACCACCCCCAAACAATGTCCAAACACAGCAGTGCAATCAGCGACATCCTCAAAAGCAGACGTTTCAAAACGCGGATGTGCTCAGAGATGAAGGAGCCCAGTAATAACTTGAGATGTTCGGAAAGCACCAGCACCATCTGCCATATCCACAGGGATAGCTGCTGTTTCAGAGCTTGTACCATTTAACCCTACGAAGGCCTGAAAGATTTAGAGGACAATCTCTGTGACAGCATTGAATAAATGCAGGCCTGTAATTCCAGCTGCTAACAAAGCCTGAAGCTCAGAGCAGAGAAGCCAGCAGGACTGAGCTGCTCACACAGAACACGTGTCCTGATGTGGGATAAGGTCTGCAGAAGACTCAGACGACATCGATTCCACGTTAGGGAGCACGAGGAAGCGGGGGCTGAAGGTTACAGCGCTCCAGCAATTCACACGTTGTGTTTCTGCCCCAAGGAGAGCTGTTGCACAATCTGCAACTCTGCCTGAAGTTGAGCACAGGAGCTGGAGGTCATTGCTCAGATGAGGGAAGAGCTATAAAAGAAAGGAGGCCTCCCGCACCAGGAGATGCCGGTACAATGAGACGGAAAGAAACTGAAGGGCGACGGATCAGCCCGCGAGCAGAGGAGCCGAGGGCAGCAGGACACAACGGAGCTCCCGGCCGGGACGCAAGATGGCTGCAGCCGGGCTCAGTGACACGCAGCGCAGCTCAGCCCGCACCAGCAGCTTCCAAGGACACGGCGGGTCCGCGGCCACACGGAGCTCACGGTGCGGAGCTCCGCGCACCCCCCGCTCACACCGGGGCCCAGCAGCGCAGCTCAGCCCCGGGCGGCCCGCCCAGCACCGCGCACCTCCCCACCGCGGGGCCGAACCTCCCCCAACGCCCCGCTGAAGCGCAGGAGGCCGGGACCGTCCCGAGCCCCGCGTCCGTCCCTCACCGTAGGGCTGCCCGCCCAGCTCGTACTGCTGCATGCGGTACACCGTGAACTCGTGGGCGGCCTCGGCGGCGGGCGGCGGGCCCAGGAGCAGAAGCACGGCGGGGACGAAGAGCAGGAAGCTGAGCGGCAGGCACGAGGCCTTCAGCACCGACTCCAACACCTCGCCCGCCTCCTCCAGCATCGCCGCGGCCCCGACCCGCCGCTGCGGCCTGCAGCCCCGGCACGCACGGCACGGCGCAGCGCGACGCAAGGACACGTGACGTATCGCGCACCGGCCCCCCCCACCCCGGAGACCTGCTGGGAGTTGTAGTTCCGGCCTTGCCGCTGAGGGTGCTGGGAGCTGTAGTCGCGGCCTGCAGGGGGCAGCACCACTTCCGGTGGTGAAGAGGAGAGTGGGACAGGGCGCTTCCGGTAGTGGAGTGGGCGCTGGGACAGGGGGCTTCCGGTGGTCGGGCGGGCCGGGGGTGCCGTGCAGGCCCGTCCCGCCGCTCCGTGCCCTACCGGGCGGCACCAGGCCTACTGCTGCGGGGCAGGGACGGAATAACAGCGCACCGAACGCGGCTGCCTCAGCGGTGGTTTTATTGTCAGGTTTAAAGCTGCCGACGGGGCCTGCACGGCTATGGGGAGGAGAGACAGTGGGTGCTGTGCGCCAGGAGCTCCTACAGTACAGTGTGTACAGCACAGCCCATACAGCACAGCTTATATATACAGCACAGCCCTACAGTACAGCCCATCATACAGCACAGCCCATACAGCACAGCTTATATATACAGCACAGCCCATCATACAGCACAGCTCACACAGCACAGCCCATCATACAGCACAGCCCATCATACAGCACAGCTCTTATGGCACAGCTCTGCCCGTTCCCATCCCTGCTCTCAATAACCCCTAGAAGCCCAAACAAGGGTTGCCATCCCTGTGCCATGGGGCACAGCGGGGCTAAACGCCCTCACCAGAGCAGGTACAGCACCCGTATACGTGCACACGTGGAGCAGCACCCACTGCTGCCCCAGCACAGCATCCGTCTGAGCAGAGTGTCCCTCCCAGGCTGTGCCCGCAGCCCTCACCGCCCTCCTGCAGCGGTTTCTGTGCCGCCTCCTGCTCAAAGCCGCAGTCAGCAGTGGGGGTGGGGCAGCAGCTGACACCGTTCTGACAGGCCCAACCAGCATCCTGAGGTCCCGATGGACTCTCTGGGCCACCTTTGGCCTCTCAGAGGCTGGGCAGATTGCTCATCATGCTGGAGTTGCTGGAGAGAGGTGCTCTGGGCCGTGGGATCGGGGCTATGGGGCTGCGGAGGCTCTCCCGGTAGCGCAGGGAGCTCTCGGTGGATGAACCCGAGTTGATATCGGTGATGACCAGGCAGCTCCCGGGCTTGCAGAGCCCGATCCTGACGCAGCAGCAGCACAGCAGGCTGCACACAGCACGACGCACCTCCACGCTGCGCAGTGAGTAAATGATGGGGTTAATGCCTGAGTTGAGCATGGCCAGAGCCAAGGTCCAGTCCAGGCTGTGCAGCAGCCTGCAGGTGTGCGTCTCACAGAACACATCGAAGAGCATCAGGGCGAAGAGGGGGCTCCAGCAGATGATGAAGGCGCCCAGGATCATCAGCACCGTCTTGAGCAGACGGAGGGAGCGCTTGCGGCTGTGCCGAGAAGTGGTTTGCTTCGAGCTGGCCTGGACCAGCTGGAAGATGGAGATGTAGAGGCCGATGATGCCCAGCAGGATGATGCTGAACATGACCACGGAGAAGAGGATGTAGTTCTTGGAGTAGAGGGGCAGGAGGACGGAGCAGGCGCTGAAATCGCAGAGGCAGTTCCATCCCAGCAGCGGGAGCAGCCCGATGACGAAGGCCAGCAGCCAGCAGGACACGATGAGGCCGCGCAGGCGCAGCGTCTTGCTGGCCTCGTTCTCAGCGATGGGCCGCACCATGGCGCTATACCGCTCGATGGCCGTCACCAGCAAGCTGAAGGTGGAGGCGGCCAGAGCGATGAAGAGGATGCCCTCCCGCAGGAACCAGAGCTGCGGGGACAGCTGGAAGGTCTTCTTGCCCGAGAGGCAGAGGTTGGAAAGGTAGGCGATGCCGGCCAGCAGGTCGCTGACCGTGATGCTGGCGATGCAGGAGTAGACCCAGCGACGCGCCCGCAGGCAGCGCAGCACGGCCAGCAGCACCAGCAGGTTCTCCAGGATGATGGCACAGCTGATGATGACGAAGGTGGTGCGGATGAGGCCCATCCCCTCATCCCGGGAGTGCCGGTTGGTCAGCTTGCCGGAGAAGTTGTAGTGCTGCAGGATGATGTTCACGTTCCGCATGGCGGCCAGCTGCAAGCAGGAGCCCTTCCCATCAAGGAAGTCCATCCTGAGCTCGGGATATTGAGCAGGAAGGGAGAAGGAGTGATTCAGCATCCAGCTCAGCCCTGGGCCATCCATATTCTGAGCACCGAGGGCTCAGGTGAGGTTTGGAGCAGAGCAGAGCCTCTGTTTGAGGGCTGCAGGCAGCGCTGAGTCCAGTGCAGCAGTGGGAGTCAGAGCCCCATCTGCCAGCCCCAGAGTGCTGTGAGAACAAGGGGAGAGGAGGGTGAGGTGTTTTGTAAGGCCACGCTCGAGCAGGGTCTTCCTGTTGTTTAATAAAGTTTCCTGTTGTGAGCTAGAAGATTGGCATGGCTGCTGGCAGCTGTCGTCATTTCTCAGTAAGGAGAAATCGTGGGGTGGGATTTGTTGGTTTGGGTGCTGCCATGAGAGCCCCGACGATTGCTGGGGCTTCTGTGGCACTCATTCACCCCTCAGAGCAGCTGCCCGCTGCCCACAGCCCCCACACACCTGTGCCCACATCCACGCTTCTCCAGGAGGAATTCTGTGCTCTCCCCCTCCTGAGGACCTTCAGTCACAGAACCCCACATGCAGCCCCCAGTGAACCCATCCAGGCCCCTGTTGCTCTGCAGCCAGGACTCAGCTGCACCCGCTGCAGGGAACCAGCTGCTCCAAGCCTTCCGTGTGCAGCCTGTGCCCGGCCACCTGCAGCAGACAGGTCAGGGCCTTCCCACTGCCTACATCACCTGCAGGACTCTGAGGCACACAGCTGAACGGGCTGCGCTGGGATCAGGAACCAGGGCTGATCCCAACCCCAACCCAACTACAGGGCTGATGTCCGTCACTCAGCTATTCCCTACATCTCTCAGCCCACCTGGAGGGACATTCTTGCACCACGCCATTCCCAGCCCCAGCTGCTGAGCTTTGGACTCACCTGGCATGGCTCGTGCTGCCAGGATGGGGCTCAGCAGCCAGCACTGCTCGTTGGAGGCTCAGTGCAGCAGGTAATGAGGGTGAAAGCAGCGAGGCTGCTACCTACCGAAGTGAAGAAAAAAACACAAACTAAAAAAGGGGAAGTTACAACATCGTCAACCACATCTCTGCAAGGATGGACCCACCCAAACAGCTGCAAAGAAGGAGCATCAGGATCACAGCTGAACCCCAATATCAGTGCAGGCTGACCCGGAGTCATGGAGGGGTCCCCAGGGCAGAGCGCAGCGCTGGGCCGTCTCACTGCGCTGTGGGACGTGGGGATTCCTCCTGGAAAATACAAAGGCTGTTCCTCCTGCAGGAAATGGTGCGCAGCAAAAGTGGCTCTGATGGGAAGCAGGGAGCTCCGTGCTCCACATCGGCCCTTTCAGCCATTGGGGTATCAGTTTGGCTTCGCCGTCAGCGGAGCTCGTGCTGATAAGGGCAGCCCTGAGATTGAAGGAGCAGAGATCAGTGGGAAGAACGAGCCCTGAGCTCAGGGAAAGCAGAGTGTGGTGTGCTCAGCCCTTGCTGCAAAGGGCTCGGTCCCAAAGGGGCAACGTGAGTCCCACGCAGCCCTCCAGGTGCTCGGCTTTGAATGAGCTGCCAGCAAACATCAGCTGTGGGAGGCAGAGGATGGAGCAGGTAGAGATGAAGGTCAGGGGGTGAAGGGATGTGCCCCGCCAGGGCCTGGAGCAGCTCCTCAAATAGTGAGTGCTGTCTGAGCAGCAGCAGGAAGGAGGCATCTGATGGCATTGAGCTCTTTGCCCCTGCAGCCTGATGGGACCAGGGGCATTCGGGTCACCCCAATAGGTCCCCAGTGCTCAGCACTAACACAGCCCGTATGGTATCCTCACCTCTCCACATGGCACTCAGCCCCCCTCCTCCAGACTGAGTTCCTGTTCTCTGCCCCATCTCCCCATCGCTATCTGCACAAACACCAGCTTTATCTTGATGCCTCTCTCTGCTATTTCAGTTCAGATGTTCTCTGAAATCCAGGGGGGAGGAGGAGGACACCCCGTCCTGCGGCATCTCTCATCTCTTTCCTGCAGACGAAGACCACAGTTCGCTCAGAGCTGCCCCACAGCTGCCCCACTCCACCACCCCAGAGCCCCAGTCACCACTGCCCTTGTCCCATCCAGCCCCCAGCTCCGATCACACCCCAACACATCCCTCTATGGGGCAGGTGGACGGACGCTGCCATCCCCACCGCTGTGCCACCTCCACCCATCCGACCCTGCAGGTGTTTTGCTGCTCCAGGAAGGGTGGAGCGGTGCTGGTTTAGAGATGACTCGATTGCTGCTGGCAGTTGGAACGTGGGTTTGTGCTGCTCTCTTGCAGCAGGTGGAGGTTCTTCCAGCGGAGCATCACAGCAGAAAGCCCTACAAGATCCTCCCTGCAGGCACCCAGCCCAGGAAGCAGCAGGGCTGCAGCACTCAGGGGGTGGTCTGGGCTGCAGTTGGGTTCCATGTAATAAAACGAGTTCTATTCACTGTACCTCTGCAGGAAAAACAAGAACACGAAAGAGAAAGTTTCGTCGTCGTCTCCTCCTGACCACATCAATGACTTTAAAAAGCAAAGAGGGAAGGGAAAAGAAAGAAAAGATCCACCCAGCTTTTTCCTTTCCTTCTTCAGAAGGTTGGTTCAGTTTTGCCTATAGAAAAACAAACAGCAGCACGAAGTGCCTCTCGTCCCACAAATCCTCCTTGGGTGGGTTTGAGCCTCATCCACACTCTGGTTCTCTTTCGAGGAAGCATTTCCTGCTCAGGGAGCTCGGGGACAGAGGCAGTGTTGTACGTGGGGCACAAACAGAACCTCTATGGGACAGCAGTGGGGCTGGTGGGCACAGCCATGGGGGTGGGGGGCAGAAAACGGCCTGGGAAGGTGAGAATACCCACAGAAGGACTGTGAATTTAATGTCACATAGCAGGAGCAGGGGCTGCAGCATCCCATAGCAGGACTGGGGGCGATGTCCCCATAGCATGGAGGGGCTGTTAGAGCTGCACGCTGCTGATAACCCCATGATTGCTGCCTGTTGGGTTTTCCCTCTCTTACCAGCTGCTGTTACAAACCCGGATGAGCTCAAAGAACCTGCCCTGAGCTCAGCCTCCACTGCTGGGAGGGCTGTGCCTGCACAGAGCCACCCTGAGAGCCAAAGCACCCAAGGATGGGAAGGAGCAAAGGGCTCACGAAGCCCATGAGTGTCCGGGCAGGATGTCCCCAGCAGCTGCTGCCCACCCCTTATCTCTGTGCTGACAGAGAGCTCTCACAACAGCTGACCCCCCCTGTGCCCCCTCCAGCAGAGGGCCCTGTGGTGATCACAGCGATGTGTGATGCTCCATCTCTCTGCAGCAGTGAGCAGAACCACAGAATCAATCACAGAATCAATCACAGAATCAAAGGGGCCCCTGGAGCTCCCAGTGTGTGTCGGTGTAGATCTGCTGTGCGCCGGGTCCGTGCCCTTTGCACAGAGATTTGCTGCACTGCTGCCCCACTGACTGCAGCCCCTGAGCTTGTGGGCACGTGAGCAGCAGAGATGCAGATAGCCTGGCGGGATGCTGCACTGCTCTGATTAAAACAATCAGCCCATCGCACATGGTTTCCTGGCTGTAGGGTACAGATGCTCCGAGCTATAAAAGCACCCCTTGGGCAGCAGGAGGGAGGCTCAGGGCTCCGGGCATCCAACGTGGAGAGGAGATGCGTCGTCCCCATTGCCCGCTGCTGCTGGCCCTGCTGCTGCTGCTCTCCTGCCCACGGGCTGATGGCAGTAAGAGGGGAGCTGCACGGGGCTGCAGCTCTGTGCTCCGTCCCACAGCTCACCCCGCTGTGTCTTGCAGGTGCTTTGCGGGGTCAGATCATTGGGGGCCACGAGGCCAAGCCCCACTCCCACCCCTACATGGCGTACCTGAAGGTCGGGCAGTCCGCCTGCGGGGGGTTCCTGGTGGCCCCTGACTGGGTGATGACGGCCGCACACTGCTTGTCGGGGTGAGTACTGCACACAGCAGCTTCATCCTCCTCTTCCTCCCCATCACCGGGGCTGTTTTGGGGCAGCTCTCCCCACCTTTATGCAAAGGGGTGTGTGTGGGGGGAAGACCTGACTGGTTCTGCTCTTCCCTGTATGCCACGGCCAGGAACATCACCGTCATCCTGGGGGCTCACGACGTCTACGAACCAGAGCAGAGCCAGCAGGTCCGAGGGGTGCTCAGATACTACCCACACCCCGCATACAACCCCGACACCATGGTCAACGACATCATGCTGCTCAAGGCAAGGCGGCGCCGTGGGGCAGAGAGGGGCTGGGGGGCAGCGGGGCCAAACAGAGCGTTGCACACAGAGCTCCTTCCGCCACCCACCAGCTCCATGGGGTGGGACCCCCAGGCAGGGCTGAGGTCGCACGCTGTGTTTGCAGGGCTGTGTATCCCACCAGCCTTCCCCTCTACCCCCACCCCCCTGCTGACCGCCCTCCTCTCTCCCAGCTGACAGCGAAGGCCAAGCTCAACAAATACGTCCACACCATTTCGCTGCCCAAAACCAGCAGCGACCTCCCCACGGGCACCCCGTGCACCATAGCGGGATGGGGCCTGATTGATGAGGACCAGATCACCGGCAAACTCTTTGAAACCCAAGTCAACATCTACAGCCGCAGGAAATGCGTTCTGTTCTACCCGCACCTGGACAGCGGCATGGTGTGCGCCGGCAGCTTCCATCAGCTGAAGGACTCCAGCCAGGTATGGCCGCAGAGGGGGCACTTCTGGGGGCTTCCAGGTCCGTGGGGCCTTCCCACGGCTGGGAGGAGGGGAGCTCGATCTCATTGAGAAGAGCGAGGCCGTTCCCGCTGGGTAGAGCTCGGCCCATTTCTGCTGGTGGCTCCCACCACTGCTCCCATCTGTCCGCAGGGTGATTCCGGAGGGCCGCTGGTGTGCAATAAGGTGGCACAGGGTGTTGTTTCCTTCGGGTACGACAGCCCGCCCGGTGTCTATGCTCGTATTGCCAACTACCTGCCCTGGATCAAGAAAGTCATGAAGAACTAACGGTGCAGCGCCAGCGCGGCCATGGAGACCTGCTGGGCTCCGTCCTGCCCCCACTGACGGCTCCATTCCCCTCTCTCTGTCCCTGGGAACCTGAGTGTCCCTATGGATGCTCGCAGGGTCCCTCCCTTTGCTCCAAGGCTGATGGCTGTCCCACTGCCGGCCCATTTTGGTGCCATGTTGTCACCCGGCAGAGTTCCCACATGGTACCAGAATGCAGTGGCACCACTGCAGAGCCCGCTTCCATTGGACACCCCTGCCCTGCTTGAACCTCACTGCACCTGAAATGACCCCAGTAAATTCTGAGCCGTGTTCCCCAGCATTTCTGCCTTCTTCTTTCTTATCCCTTGTCCTGGAAAAGAAGGGAAGGTTGAGTCAGTCCTGGGCCGGGCTTCTATCCGAGCTGGGATGGCAGTGACAAAGACATCGAGGTCCAGAGAAGGACCTGCCTCTTTTCCCAGCAGCAATAGGACGGGGGTGATGGTGTTATGGTGTTGTTATGGGAGGTGCAGGTTGGGTGTGAGGAACAATTTCTTCTCCAAAGGAGTGATGGTGCATTGGGGGGGGGGGGCACCATCCCTGGAGGTGTTTGAGAGCCATGGTGGCACCTGGGGACGTGGTCAGTGGGCACGGTGGGATGGGCTGGGGTTGGGCTGGGGATCTGAGAGGTGTTATCCAGCCTTAATGGCTCTGGGACACAGATAGGAGCTCTGAAAGCTCGGTGCTGGAAGGGCTGGGCAAAGCCCTGGGGGCTAAAGATAGGAGAGCAGACAGGGCAGAGCAGCAGGGCAGAGCAGCAGGGAAGGCAGCAGGGCAGAGCATCACTCCTTGCTGCAGGACGGCCAGAGGTTGACGCAAGTTCCAGGAGAGAATGTGAGGGTTTGAGGAGGGGAAACCCAGCGTGAAATTCTGAACGTACAGAAACTGTGAGCAATTGGAGGGAACAGGATGCCTGCCCTGTTCTCAGAACCTCTCCCGGGCTTCCACTCAGCCCTATCTGCCAAAGGAAGGAGGTGGCTGAAAGATGCTGTGGTCCAGCCCTGGCTGTGTGTGCCCACGCACTCCCTGCCCTTGCCTGGAGGAGGTGATGCCACCAGGGCACGGTGGGGAAAGCAAGAAGGATCCAAACTCTACAGTCTGCTACCAGCTCCTATCAAGCAGCACATCTGCAATGAAAGGCCTGCAGCTGCTGCAGCTGCTTATCTGCGGCTGTGAAACAAATCTCTGTCGCTTTGTCACGTCAGGGTTTTCCTTGATGCTCTGCCTGCTGCAGCCTTTGCACGAGAATGACGGCTCTGTGCTCTAGAAAAGGCTCTGGGGGCAGCAGGGAAAGCGCATTTCCCAGCACTCAGCATCAGACCCGTTTCGTCATCAGCCAAGGAAGGAACTGCCACTTTGGGCCATAACCCCTCCCATAGGTGGGCAGCATCCCAAAGCCACATCCCTCCTCCCCACAGAACAGGGACGGGGGCAGCCCTGGATCTGGGCAGCAGCTTTGTGAGTCCTCACATCCCAGTTGGTGGAGGAGCAGAGAAACGTTGTTTAATGGGGAACGACCACAAGTGGAGCCAATAGAGCCCAGTGGAGAAGTGTGAAGTCCTATGGAGGCGAGCTCAGTAGAGACAAGCCCGGTAGAGCAGAATGAAGCCCAGCAGAGCCCAGTAGAACGGAAGAGAATAACTCAGTTGGGAGGGATGTACAAGGATCAGAGTCCGACTTCCTGATCACTTCAGGGCTGACCAAAACTCAAAGCACTTTATGATGGGAGTTGCCCACCAGCTTTGCAGTGAGGGCCTCCGTGTTTGAGCAGCCAAACTGGAAAGAACACGTAGCAGGTGCTGCTGCTTTCCAGGGCTCCAAAGCAGCAGAGCAGGGAGCTCGTGGTGCCAGCAGCGCGTTGCTGTGCGGCTCCTTGCCCTCAGCCCGCCATAACAGACGTGGCGTTTTGGGGGTTGCTCCTTGGGCTCCGAGAAGCAGCAGGAAGGACCTCGCGGCCTTCTTGGAGTTGGTTCGTCACGTCAAAGAAAGCTTGGTTTTGCAAGGCTCGTGATAACATCGAGAGATGCAAAGGATGTCGTTGCAAAAACAACAACACAAGCTGCAGGAGACGGCAAGGTGATGGGGTGGGCGCGCTCCCTACAGCCCCCAGCTCAGAGGCAAAGGGACGATGCTGCCTTTGGGTCCAGGGGGGCTCCAGGTGCCCCGAACCCGCCCCAAAGGGAGGTGGGCCGTTGCCCAAAGCTGCCTGAATTCCCCTGTTGGATCGCTGAGGTTTGCATTTTGCAGTGAGATTAATCAGATGAAGTGCGACCTCTGTGGTTTCCTGGAGTCTCGTCTCAGGGTATAAATCCTTCCTGAGGGCAGGAACAGACCCCACTCACAGCCTCAGCCCTGGGGCGTCCTGGAGGCCATGCAGCACCCACTGAGGCTCCTGCTGACCGTCCTGCTGCTGGCGTGGCCTCTGGACACAGCTGGTGGGTAGAGAGGCTGTGGGGTGGGCTATGGGGTCCGTACGCCCCACATCTCCATCCCATCCCCACGTCCCCATCCACCCCTTCATCCCTGCAGGTCGTTCCTGGAGCCGGTTGGAGCGCGGGGGCCGGGCGCTGGTTCAATCCAGGCCCTACATGGCTTATCTGCGGGGCACGGATGGGGGGTTCTGCGGGGGCTTCCTGGTGGACCCCGGGTGGGTGATGACGGCCGCACGGTGCTTCAGGTGAGCCCTGGGACACCCGACCTGATGTCTCCCAGATGGGGGTGGGACGGCTCTGCATGGCCGAGCGGGCAGGGAGAGGGGTTGTGGGGCCGGCGTGATGCTGTGGGGCGGTATGGGGTGAGCTGCAGGAGCTGGGGGGGGGCTGGAGCTCTGGTCCTGTGTCTGTGCCCCACGATTGGGGGGCAAAACCGGCAGAACCCAACAGCCCACAGCTCTATGGAAAGGGGCTGCCCCGACCCCATAGCGTTCCCTGCTCCCCCAGGGCAGCCCCTGCTGCAGGTGGAGCCAACAAGCTCAGCTGAAGCTCTGGAGGCAGATAACCCACCCTGAGCCCAGCAGTCTGCTCTGGGCAGGCTCAGCAGCAGGGATCCACGTAAGGATCCACGTAGGGATCCACATAGGGATCCACGTAGGGATCCACGCTCCCATCAGCTTCCAGCAGACCCAACCCACGTCCCCAGGCCGTCCCTCCTCCAGTTGTGCATCTGTTGACCCCTCTGTGCTCCACCTCACAGCCATTGTCCCCTGAGCGTCATCCTCGGAGCCTGCGACATCCAGAGGGAAGAGGAGAGCTGGCAGGAGCTCCAGGTGCAGGAATATCACTGCCACCCCCAGTACAGGAGGAACAGGGGGGGGCACGACATCCTGCTGCTGAAGGTACGGGGGGCTGCGGTGGTGGAGCCGGGGTGGGGGGGACAGATGGGCAGATCAGCACTGCATTGAATCATCCATCTCTGCACCTTCTGCCACCCAGCTGAAAAGCAACGCCACCATCAATGACCGCGTGAGGCCCATCTCCTTCTCAACCAGGAAGGCTCCCGAAGGGGGGGTGTGCAGCGTGGCCGGGTGGGGGAACGGAGCCCAAAATGCTGCCCTGCGTGAGGCCAACGTCACCATCAAAAAGGAGAGGCAGTGCATCAACATCTACCCCGGCCTCACCGGAGACGTCCTGTGTGCCTCCAGCAGCAGCAATGAGGTTCCCAATGAGGTTGGTGTGATGGGACCCCCCGGGGGGGGCTGGCTGCTTTCTGTGCTGCTCCCAGGCCGGGTTCTGCCCTTTGAAAGCTCCGTCCCCGTCTGCTCGTTGCTGTTCCTCACTCTTCCCCCTCCTACAGAGCTACACTGGGAGTCCCCTCGTGTGCAACAACAGAGCCTACGGGATCTACTCCTACGCCTACGGGCAGCACATGTCCTTCTACACCAGCATCGCTTCCTATCAGTCCTGGATCAAAGTCGTCATGAAGTCCTGAGGGGGCAGCGATTGCTTTCACCCCACGTGGTGCCCAATGCTCTCCTGCTGCTGCCGCCCTCCCCAGGGAAGCCCCCCCCGCTGCAGACCCCATTTGCAGGGTGGGCTGCACACCCAATGGAGGGGCTGCGGCTCTCGGGACCCAGCGAGCTCCTCCTCCCCCTGTGCAGCACCAGCTGCTTCCATCCACCGCCCCTTTGTGACATCCTCCATCCTCCATCACCTGCTGCTTCCTTCACCCCCCTCCTGCTGCAGCTCCGTTGTAATAAAGACACAAAGCCAATAAAGTTCATCTGCTCTGAGATCCTTTTCCCTGCGGTGACGTGGATCTGGGGCAACCTTTGGTTCCAGCCCAGCGATGGGGTTGTGGTGCTGGGGCAGAGCTGCAAAGCAGGCAGCCTGAATGCACTCGGGGTCGCTCAGGGTGAGGGATGGGGCTGTGGGCTCCGGCGCTGGGTGTCCCATCTGCAGCAGGGGGGGCAGTGGACGCCTTGGGTTCCCTTCCAGCCCTGCAGAACCAGCTCTAACAGCCCGGGGAGGAGCAGCGCCGTGTTCCCCAATGCACACAGTGCCCTCTTGGGGTGCTCGCAGCTCTCGGATGCTTCTCTGAGCAGCCAGCCCTGCTGACGGCGCGGCCGAAGGAGGACAATAAAAGCAGCGCGGCTTTTAGGAACAAAATTTATTCCAATTTCAAACAGAGAATTGATTTCCAGGAGAAAGATATGAAAATCCATTCCCAGCGGGTTATTTCCGCAGCGAAGGGTTTGGCGCCCGGCGGTCGGAGCTGGACCGGAACCATCACAGTCCAGCCTGGAATGAGGCAGTTTGGAGCCTGAATCGGACCTGACAGCGGGCAGCGCGTTCAGAACCCCCCCCCCAGACCCGACCCAACCCGACCCTCCTCCCCCCCACCCCAACACGCACAACACCACATGCATCGCAAACGACAAGGTTTAAAAACAGCGGGTGAGAGGGGAGCTCCCGTGTGGTTGGGTTTGGTTGTTTTACCCTCTATTTATTCCCCCCCCTCTTTCTTTCTCCCTCCCCCCCCCCCACCCATCATACAGGATAACGCTGAAACCGCCTTAAAGCGAGAACTCCTACAGCATCCGAGTGGAACCAAACCAACCCATCCCCACCACGTTGGCACTTGTAAAGAATCTCCGGCACTAGGAAAGGAAAAGGGGGGGGTTTGTTGGCACAAAGCGGGCCGGGCGGAACCGGGTGCAGTGATGCAGCCTCAGCTGGGCTCAGTGCGACCCGCAGCTCGTGGTTGTGGTGGTGGTGGTGGCTGCTGTCGGGATCTCTCTTTGTTATTTCTGATATATAGATTTATATATATATATATATATAATATTTATTATTATTAAAAACAAAAATTAAAACACAAGGGGGGAAAAAAAGAAAAAAAAAAAAAAAAAAGAGGGTGGGAGGAAAAAAAATAATAATAAAAACAGACAAAACCAACCCGACCCCCATTGGAAGGCAATGCTGATGTGGGGAGGAAGCAACAGCAGAGCAAAGAACCCGGCTCTGGGTTGGGGGGGGGGTTGGGGGTGGTCCTCAACTCATCCACTTCAGGTTTCCCTCCTGGAAATGGAGGTGGGGGCTCCAGGTCTCCCAGCAGCGCAGTGTCAGCCCTCCAGGTGGGGGGGTAAAAATGAGCCCGGTGCTGCTCCCTGCTTGGGATAAAGCAGGTCTGGATGCAGGTGAAGGTGGGAGCAGCTCCTCTGAGGGAGGCGGCCTCCACAGGATGGATCTTTGTGGCGTAAAGATAAAAAACCGACCAACAAACAAAGGAAGAAGCGATGAAAACCGAAGCCATCGGGTCGATGTGAAGCTGAGCGACACGCGGGGACCCCCCGGCCAACAGCAGGGGATGCAAAGAGGAGCTGCCCCAAAGAAGGGCCGCCCCGGGTTGTAGTGTTACCAAAGCAAAGCTGTGCAAAACACCCCCCTGCGCTGCCAGCAACGAGACGAGATCCCCGCAGCACCTCCCAGGAGGCGGCTCTGGTCGGCCCGGCGGGTTTGGACCCAATGCTGCTGGTTGGGATTGGAACAGAAGCATTCGTGGTGGCTGGAAGATGCAGCCCCAAAGCTGGACCAGGTCCCCCCCCTTCCCTACTTGCACTGTGGTTGCCCTTCAGGCCACCAATGTGAGCACCTGGGATGCACCAAAGCGCAGCACCCCGAGCAGAGCTTGCTTTGGAACGCAGCGCCGCCTCCGTGCCGCCTCCTGCCTGCAGCAGCTCAACCATTGCTGACCCCGCAGCCACCACCAGCACAGCACAACCAGCACAACCAGCACAACGCAGCAGCACACGCCTGGGGAAACGCATCCAGAGCAGGGAGAACAGCTCAATGCTGCCGACATCCCAAAGGCCGCGAGCACCAGCTCTGCTCCTTCCTCGAAACCACAACCTGGGAACTCTTAGCAAGGCAAACACCGCATGGCACGGAGCAACAGACAAGGCTTGTTTGCTGCTAGCAGCAAGAGAAGAACGAGAGGCTGGAGCTGAGCAACGCGGCGCTGCAGCCCCAGCCCCAGGGATGCTGTGAGCTCTGCTCAACCAAAGGGAGCTGTGGGCAAACAGCCCTCGTGGTGTGTTGGGGGGGACGGTGTGTGTGACAGAACAGGGCAAAGAATTAAAACCAAGAAGAAAGAGGGAGAAAAAGAGCCGAGCGCTGACAGGGAGCCACTTCCCCAGGCTCAGCTCCCCAAGGGCTCCCATCCTTTGTGGTCCGTGAGCAAAGCAAGGCTCCGTGCTGCCGGCCACGCACAGCATCAATGGCTGCACAGTGAGATCATGGCCTGCAGGACTTTGTGATCGATAAGAGAAGGGAGAAAAGGCAGCAACCGAGGAGCCGAACAGCTGCAGGGTGGAGAAGCGACGGCTGCTCTTTGTTTTTGGGGTGTGTTTTGCCTTTTTTTGTGGCTGTTTGGGTTGGGGTTTTTTGCACCACAGTCAGAGCTGCTGGTGCTCCCCAGCGTCCCATCAGAGTGAAGCTGGGGAACGGGATGGGAAAGGGGGGAGCAAGCAGGGTTAGCAAATGGCACCGAGGGCGGCCTGCAGCACAAGGCAAAGGGAGCAGCAGCAGCACCCCGTTCTCCCACAGAGCGGTGACTTCATCACCTCAGCTGGGATGTTTTCTCCTCCGTACAGCAGGGAATGAAGAGGGGAAATAGCAAGAAAGGAAAAGGGGTTAAAAGCAACGGGAACCAAAAAGAAGCTGGAGATGAGGCGGCCGCGGCTGCTTGGCAACAAGGGAGAGGTGAGCAAAGTGCTGAAGGAATGAGGCGTATCCCCATCGACGGTGAAATCAAAGCGGTTTGGTGCAAACAGAGGCCGGGCTGACAGCGTGCCCTGCACAGCGCACACGGATCGGCCACCAGGACTGCAACAGCATCAACTGCAACAGCATCAACTGCAACAGCATCAACTGCAACAGCATCAACTGCAACAGCATCAACTGCAACAGCATCAACTGCAACAGCATCAACTGCAACAGCATCAACTGCAACAGCATCAACTGCAACAGCATCAACTGCAACAGCATCAACTGCAACAGCATCAACTGCAACAGCATCAACTGCAACAGCATCAACTCCAACAGCATCAACTCCAACAGCATCAACTCCAACAGCATCAACAACTCCAACATTCCCTCCACGGGGTTTTTTGTTGTGGATCATTTTTTGTTTCCTGTCGTGTTTAAAATTAATTTTTTTTTCTTTTTCTCTTTTTTTTTTCCTTTTTTTTCCTTTTTTTTCTTTTTTTTAGTGGGGGGGAGGATTTGGGGCTGGGGTGGGGGATTCTTTTCTTTACACCAACGCTGCCTTTCCGAGGGGGTCAAACCAGGTTGTACTCCTTCAGGTTGAGCTGTAGGATGGTGTCCTTCACGGCCGCAAAGACGAAGCGGATGTTCTCCGTGTCTGTGGCACACGTGAAGTGGGAGTAGATGATTTTGTCGCTGTCTGGGTTCAGATCCACAAACATCTTGAGGATGAACTCGCGGGCTGCCTGCGCGTCCCTCTGCGGGCCTGAGGCAAACAAACAGCACTGAATGGCTTTGGAGCTACGTGAGCCCTGCTGGGTGAAGCACCAGCACAGGGCAGCCCTGCACACACCGCCAGGAGGAGAAACCGCAACCACGAATGGAACGTTGGGAACCGATGGCTTTTTTGCTCAAACAAAACCTGCTGCCCAAGGTTTGATGAGGCTGTGGATGCCCCAGCCCTGCAGCATTTAAAGCCAGGCTGGATGTGGCTCTGGGCAGCCTGGGCTGCTGGTTGGTGACCCTGCACACAGCACTCAATGATCACTGCGGTCCTTTGTAACCCAGGCCATTCTGTGACTCTATGAACACAGGATTTGGTGTAACCCCACCTGTGCTGGTTGCTGGACACCTGGATACACTGACACCCCCCTGGCTGTAAAAGAAAGGCTGCACTTTTCTTTTTAATACACAAATTAATCTCTCACTCTCAAGGCTGTGAGCGCGTGTTATTAAACAAAGATCGTCCTCAGCCAACTCCATCCTCACCGCCCTCTTAACTCAAAGGAGCCCAAAACTGCAACTCCTGCCTCTATTTACTGTCAGCTCCTTAAGGAAAAATCACCTCCTCTGAGTCACTGTGCTGATCTTCCTTCCTCAGTCTTGGTGTTCTCACACTCCCTGCAGCACGGAGCATCTCCTGGGAGGTGGGTCCTGATGGGCTCCCTCCCACTCACAGCCCCGCAGTGCTCCTGCAGCAGCCACAGCCCTCATTCAGCTGAAAGGGGGAAGCACGTGGTGCTCCCTGACACGGCTGTGTGGGCTCCAGCTGTTGTGCTCAGTAAGAAATCCGTGCTGTCTGACCCATACGATCCCAGAGTGCTGCACAGCCCCGATGTTCTCCACTGGTGATCGCAGGGGGCACGAGACTCCCAGAGTGGGAGGATGAACCACCAGGAGAGATTTCATTTGCCATCTCAGAGCAGCACAGCGCCCTGTTTGCTAAGCTGCAGTTCCTCCTTCCATGCGCTTCTGAAGATGCACAACAACAGTCGGCACATGACAGCGTGGAGAGGAGCTGCCTGATCTCATTCCCCACTGCATGTCATTGCTTTCAGCCCCGTGCTGATGTGTTACCGCACAGCTCCAAATGCACCCAACTGCAGAGCCGAGGGGCAGCGCTATTCTGGCTGCGGAATTCTGCTTCAGATGGGACTTTGTTCCATGCAGGCATTACCCCTTCCACAACCCAAATGGGGCTCAGTAAGAACTGAATGCCACCTGAGCTCATTCAATGTGTGAGCACTTGGGTGTCTCAAAACAAAGCCTGGAACTGCCCCTTGATCAGAGCCTTAAGCCACCCAGCACATCACCTGCATCGCCCCGTGTGGGAAAAACAGGTGGGATGCACCAGAATCCAGGTAAGAAAATCAGACTAAAGCGTTAAATGAGCACTTTGGGGGAAATGTTTCCTATCTCAGCCTGCAGGAAAGGCTCCTTATTTGCTCATTCCATGAGATCCCTGTTAGCCAAGTGTGACCAGGACGCTTCCATGACAGTTTCTCATTGCAGGAGGTATTCCCTTTGAGATTAAAGAGGTTTCCCTCCAATCTCAATGTCTGAGCTTTCTTTAAAAGAGAATCCAACCGATACAACCCAACCCCCTTCTAAACATAGAAACCACTCACCATCAAACTCTGGGAAATAGTCAACGAGATGGGAATAGAGGATCTTGTCTTCCAACAGATCCTTCTTGTTCAGGAAGAGGATAACTGATGAGTTTTGGAACCAGGGATAAGTGATAATGGTTCGGAAGAGGGCTTTACTCTCTTCCATCCGGTTCTGAAACAAGAAAGCAGTTGATAAAGATGAGGATTAAGGTGCCCTTCTGCTGCCTGCTCACAGCTCAGCTCCTGCACACAGAACACTTTGGGCCCAGTTAAGAGCTGGCTCATTTAGAGCAGCTAAACGGAAAGAAAATGTAAGAAGTCTGGTGAGCTCCAGCCTCGTCTGATTGGCAAATCATTAATATCAGAGATGTTTATAAGTCATTTCACACCTTGCACAGTTGCATGAGAGAACCGCTGTGGCGCTGTGTGAGCTGCCACGTGTTTTCATCTCCATGAGACGCACCAATGCCCACTTTCACCTGCTGGCATTATTTTTCATCTACCAGCAGGTGTCAAAATTGAGTGGTGCCATTTCAGAGGCCGGGCATTAAGAGAACAGCAGCCACAGCACAAAGGGAATCGAGCAAGGAAAAGAGGAAAGCAGGAATAGGGAATTCTAAGAGCATCCCCTGGAATTGTGCAGTGCCTTCTGAGACAAACAGGGCTCAGCAGTTTCAGGGTAATTCCACATTATTTGAGAAGCACCGATAACGTGAACGTATGATGCATTCCCCCTTCCCAGACACGGTGATCCATCAAGGCTTGTGTTCTCCTCACGAGAGCTGGAATCCAACTATTCTTACTAACCCAGCACTTTGTTACCAGCCTCCCAGAAGGCAAACAGACATCCTTCCTTCCCCACCACCCCCCTGCCAGGCTCCTCCCTTTGGCTTACCTCATTATCAGACTCCACCAGAACTTGGTCATATTCACTAAGTGCTACTAAAAACATGATGGAAGTCACATTTTCGAAGCAATGGATCCACTTCCTCCGTTCTGATCTCTGACCTCCAACATCCACCATTCTGGGGGACAGAAGGACACAGAAACAGCTGCAATTCTCCATCTGAATGCAGAGGACCAGCATGCAAAGTGAACAAATGCCACTCTACCATTCAGGATAACCCAGCACGGGGATGCAGCAACACGTGCCTGCTAACAAAGCCATCAGGCTCCCCAAATATCCCATTCCAGACATATATCAAGCAGAAGAGAGAGCAACTGTGAGAGCACCTGCTCACCTCTGAGCTGCTCACAGAGCACGCTTTGCAAACAAAACCTCCTTAGAATCAGCTCTGTAAGTCACACAGCCTGGCTCCTCAGCTCTGAGTGCCACCCAT
This sequence comes from Excalfactoria chinensis, assembly GCF_039878825.1. NCBI lineage: Eukaryota > Metazoa > Chordata > Aves > Galliformes > Phasianidae > Excalfactoria > Excalfactoria chinensis. The sequence goes on from NC_092850.1 coordinate 1,624,188, forward strand.
GCAGTAAATGCTGCAGTTACTTGGTGAGACCTGAAGTTCAACACAATGGCTCCGATCCCCGCAGCTCTGCTACAAACCTGCACCCATTTCACAGGGGACCAAACCAGAGAGCATCATTTTGGTACATCTGTAATTGAATGGATTCAGAGATGGGATGCAGGCTTCTTTAATTCCTCTTTTGTAATGGCAGCGCTACGGTGGAGATGGGAAACCAGCAGCGGAGAAACAGGGAGGAAAATTGCTTTTGCATGTCACTGTGCCCTCGTATGCCATGCTCATTTCCTGGCTTAACCACATATTACTGCTGCAGCAGAGGCAGCAAGTTTGGAGGGCACAGCAAACCATCTCTGAGGGCATCACACAAGAGGAAGGCTCTTTCTGAAGGAGAAACAAACAGCCAGAGCTGCTCGAGCAACGCACCCCCGAAGGCAAATCCATTTCAAGCCAAGTGCCCCCCACAGCACATCCCCCCACCACTGGCTGCAGCCACCAGCAGCTCAGCAGCCCCACGAGCCTCCAATTCAGCAGGTCCTGCTTCCTGATGGTCAGTGTTTCCTCTGTCAGTGTTTCAAGATAAAACGTGGCACCATCCCCTTCCAGCACATCCTTCACATCATCACAGCGCACACACAACCACTCGAGCCTCACAGCTCAGCTGCTGGACACTAAAGCAACACAGAACCAGTCCTTCCCAAAACCCAATCACTCTCAGTTCAGCTGTAACACAAACACACCCTCAGTACCTGAAGATAATATTCTCTAGGTCAAAGGGGTACTCTATGATCCCGGTCGTAGGAACTCGAACCCGTAGCACATCTTGCTGAGTTGGTAGATATCCTGGGGTAGCGATACGATCCACGTCGCTGAGATAGCTACAGGAAACACAGGAACAAAACAAGCAGCACTACCTCAGGTTGCAGCGCAAACATATAGCTTTAAACACTGCTTGGTCTGCCACACAAGCAGAGATTCCACCCTCACCTGTACCTAAAAGCAGACGTATGAGCACCTCCATCACCCACCAGCGCACCTCAAACCCACACGAGAAGCAGCAAAAGGGAAGGAATCTCCAGCTCTGAATCCATCCCTAAAGAAATAGAACTTCCCCCCCCACTCCTGCAAAGCTCCAGGCCTTTCTGTACCCACATTAACAACACTTACAGCTGCCCAATGCTCCTTCATCTCAACTTTGCCCAAGGAGACTTTGGGCTGATGGAGACAAATCGTTGCCTTATGGGTTTTATCCCAACACACGCAGCTTGTATAAAACCCTGCCAGGACTCATCTACCCCAACAAAGACAACAATTTGTATTCAAGAAACTACATAATGGAACCCAGTGCATGTTCCTGCCCTCAAAGCAAACTCTAACTCCACGAATAAGAAACCGGGCAGTTTGGAGTTGTTACAGCATCACCACCGCACGCTGCTGAGCACAACTTACTATTTAGCTGAATCAGAAAGTTGGTATTCTCTTCTTCTGTCATAACACTCCTGTATTCCAGGGTCGTTCCACAAGGTTTTAATTGCACTTACGTAGGGCTGCTCAAATGTCATGACCTTTTCTACATCCACTTCCCGGATCAGGACTGCGTTGGCCTGAAGATGGAAGAGCAAAAAACCACAGCAAAATAACTCCCAGGTGAAACAAGCCCTTTCCTTACGACTTCCAGGATCCCAACACTGCTGGTAAATCACAGCTGAGGCACCACAGCCCCAGTTTACACTGAGAAACTGAAGTCCCACGTGCTTGTTTTGCAGCAGTTCCCAAGGCTGGATGCCCACTGTGAAGGACCCCGACTGCAGAGGAGGTGAAGCTGCAGAACCTCTCTGCAGGCACAAAGGGCATCCAAGCCCTACAAACAGCTCACCAACACCAGCTCTGTGCTGCTGTGTGGCAGGACAGGTTAAACGTGGCTCTACTTTGAGATATTACACTCTGCATTCACGAAGCAAAACGCTTGGATAAACAATTTCTTGGTGCACCCTCAACAGGAACCCCCCCCTTCCCTAAATAACTACAATGTTAGACCAGGAAAAGATTATCCCAGAGCCAACATAGGTAAAGGCAAAGCACAGAACTGTGATTCAAGTAGAGGCTGAGACCAAACCCCTTTAAGAAAGGCAGCACCTTTGGCCAATGCTTATCATACAGACTGATAGCTTGCAGGAGCAGTGCTCAAAGTGTTTGGGTGTGACAACACGCCATCCAAAGGAAATAAAGCACGAGCAACAACACTCAGTGCTTTAAATAAGCGCACAGGGCCCCGTCTCCTGTATCGACTTCCAATTCCTTGCTGCCCCATTTGCCATCCAGAGCAGTGTGTGAAGAACCCTGAGCAACATAAGGATTCCTTCCTCCAGGTGTAGGGTCGCCTCAGCCCTCACCCAAAGGCAGCGAATGGAGTCAGAGACCGACAGAACACCATAAAGAGCCATTTTAAAGCACATAAAAAAAGAAACGACACAGGGAAGAGTTCGTGGAGGTTGGGATCACAATGCAGAAGGGCCCAAGCAAAGAGAAACCTGGGAGCCAAGCGCTGCTGTCCCCACAACCTTCCAACATGCAGAAATCCTGAGCAACTCACCTTGTTCTGTTCGTATTTGTACAGAATCTTCAGGGTTTCCATGGCCCTGATCATGGACTGCATGGCAGTGAAGATGTTTTGATATACCAGCTTGGTAAAACCTTTTTTGTCCTCTTCAGAGTAGCCTGAGCCATGAATGATACGCATTTGCTTAATGAACGTGCTTTTTCCACTCTCCCCAGTGCCTGCAGGATGCAAAAGAGAGCATTAGTGGTCACGGCAAGCAAGGCTCGGTACGGAGAACAGCATGCTTGCATCCCACTGCACCTCCAAGCCCCTGCTGCTGTATCCAAGCGCTCACTGTCCATCCAGTCTCTTTCCCAGCGCCATCCCCCAGCTCCAGAGCACAGCCTGGCAGCGCAGGGTGGACATCTTGTCCTCTGCTGCAGCCTTCTGAAGCAATGCTGCTGCTTCTCCCAAATCTCACGTTACAGCCACTCCCCCACGCTCTGCGTCAAAGGGCTCCGGGCCGTCACACCTGAGCTGCTCCCAGATACTCTGTGATGCTCCAACCACCGTCAGCCCGGTGGGACCGTGAGGGCAGCCCAGCCGTGCAGCAAGGAGCGCTGCTTCCCTTCTAGCATCGTTGGTGGGGAAGAGTGGGACGCAGCAGGAAAACCAGCCCTAAGGGAGAGAGGAGCTCAAGGAATGGCTCGTCTGTCTGCCACCATGATGCAGTCGGCGCATCTGCCTGGAAACTGCAAGCAGCACGAGATGAAACGGCGTCTGCTCTTCAGGACTGAAATGGAAACCCTCACTGCTGAGCTGAGATATTCTGCACTCCAGGGCTGCAGACTGGGATTGCATCGTGGGGCTGCATTCTGCAGACTGGGATTGCATCGTGGGGCTGCATTTTGCACACTGGGATTGCATTCAGGGCATTGCATCGTGGGGCTGCACTCTGAGACTGCATTTGGGGCTTTGCATTCTGCCCTCCAGGATTGCATGCTGGGATTTGCATTCTGGGCTTGCAAACTACACTCCGCGATTGCATTCTGCACTCCAGGATTGTACTCTGGGCTTTGCATTCTGCACTCTGGGGCTGCCCTCTGCACTCTGGGATTGCACTCTGGGGCTGCATCCTGCCTCCCCTCCACCCCCAGCACCTTTTGGAGCCTTCAGATATGACAGTGTTTAAAATGGTGCCCAACAGGGAGAACAAAGTCAGATGTTGCTCACAGCTGTCTGCGCTGTGCCCTGCTGGTTCCTTATTGCACACGTTTAGTGCCCTGCAGGAGCCGGGTCCTAAGAGCAGATGGGAGGGCAGCACAGCAGCAGTCACTGCAGCCCAGCCCCTGGCTGAACACTTCCTGCAGCCGCCGGGCAGCTCCGAGCACTCCTACATTTATGGCCCCAGAAAAGCGTCGGTGAAGTCAGGAAAGCCAACAGCTTACATAAGAAGACAGTAGGAAGTTGAAAGGAAAACACGTCAGCAGGTGAAGTGGTTTGAGCCCTCATGCAAACTTGCTCCGCTCACTTGGTCTTCCGGGAAGTGCCCGGTGACCTCCACTCCATCCAGACGAGACGTGCATCCCTTCCTCAGGGCACACAGGTAACACCTCACTTTGCTGAGCAAACCACCGTGCTGCATCCCACAGCCAGCAGCGCCCAGCAGCAACATCCCCCTTCCAAACCAACATCCAGATGCAGGATGCGGAATCCAAAGAGACGGCTCCTTTAAGCACCCCCAATTAACACCCATCTCATTAAGCAACCCAGCCCTTGTTGGGTCTCCAGCTACAAACACATTAGCAGAGCCCTGGATCTCACCGCAGCCCAAGCAGAGCTGGGTGCACCAAAACAGATCTCACCCATTACAGCCACCGCTCACCAACAGCTTCCCAATGACTCGCCCAGCACCAGCCTAAGAAAGCAAACAAATAAATAAGCCCAAATAAAAGCAGCGAGCGTATAAATAGAAGCGGCGTGTTTAAAACAAACAGGCAAACTCTCCCCCATCTCCACCAACAGACAGAGCTGCTTTTTGCCGGCGAGGTTAGAAATTAACATCCCAAACAGCGGCGGCTCCATCTCAAACAGAAAGCTGCTGCAAACAGAAGGGGGGGGAACTGGAAACCGAAATATTCTGTGGTTAGGTGTGCTGCGGTGAGAAAGACTTCCTTGCCTCTCACCACAGCGACCAGAAGGGAGGAAAGGAAAAGCATTCTGATAGTGAAAACATGAAGCAAACCTCAGCGGCGTTCACCTGCTTCAGAGCCGGGCTGCCCGCACACGCAGCCTTACAGCCTTCCTGCTGCTCCATCCCCGCCTGCCTTCATCTTATTATGTGGGGTTTTTTTTTTGGTTGCTTTGGGTTTTTAAAGCTGCCTCCTGCCTTTGTGCGGCCCATCAATAATGCAGAGCATCGCCGCGACGTCACCCACTGTGCTGAGCGCCGCCTCCTGCACCGTATGGCTGCATACAGGAACCCTTTGGGGATGGCAAAGCACAAAGCGAGGGGCTGAGCTCAGCACACCTCCTGCCAACACGTGGGAGCAGCACAGCTCCCCCCTGGCACCAGCACCCCCCAGGGACCCAACGGGCACCTGTAAATCCAACCCCAGTAACCCCAATATTACCCCAGTGCTCAATGATGAGCCATTCCAGGGGGATCTTTGTATGGAGCGTCCTCCCCCCCCCCCCATTGCCATCCCAGGCCAATGATGAGCAAAGGGCAACACCCAATATCTTCATATTAGAACCTCTCGTGGCTGGGTTAACTGCCGGACAGCAGTGTTACCCCTCACTGCTCCTGGGGTCGGACCCAACAGCTGCCATTGAGAAGAAAAAACCAACACTGCTTCTGCAATGGGAAACTCCTTCCATATCCACACCCTCCTCAGGTTGTTGGGAGCTGGGAAGAGCCCTCCCAGTGCTATCAATGCATGGAAGAGCTCCACCTCAGCCCATGACAGCAGGAACGCACGCAAGCAGATCTCCTTAATGGAGATGGAAGGCAACAGCGTAAGGTGGGTGATGTGCAGAGCTGCACCCACTGCAAGCAAACACCACGAAGGGCTTCACCCTCACAGCCAATGCTCTAAGACCTGTTGTTACTGGGGGAGCAACACTCCCCTGTCAATCTGGGGAGGTTCTGGTTGCTTGGTTTGTTTGCAAACGTTGCCTCAGGGAAAAATATAGCTATATGGATATATATGGATGTGTATGTATATATATATATAATGGTTTCTTGAGCATCTTCCATTTCTTTCCTGAAGTGCGATCTTTAGATCCAGTGGGATCACCTTAACCCAGATCAGCCTATAGCTCCAACCTATTTTGAAACAACTGCTTCTTTGGGAGCGCGTGAAGGAAGCGTCGCAGCGCCCGGCTGTCCTCCACCATCAGAAACTCACCCAGAGCCTTCAGAGCCCCCAGCTCAGCACCCAAAGCAACACCCACCCAGCAACAACCGCCGTGCAATGACTGGGCCTCCCCGAGCCAATGCAAAGCTTTATGTCTGCTCTACCACAGCCACGCGCCTCATCCTTCAACCTGTGCCTCCCAAAGCGAATGATTCCAACCATCAGATTCACTTTCCTGTTTCCTACCCCCATTGGAAGCACGGCAGCGTTCCAGCAGCAGAACAGACACACACGTGGGGACGGTGCCCATAGAGAACCACCAGCAGCGCTTCCTTTGGGGCTGCCGGGATGCCAGCGTTGCTCCCTGCCCCAGCGGAATGGCCCAGGGCCGCTCGGATGCTCCCGCAGTCGCTCACCTACAGACCTCACCCAAACCCGAGCAGACAACCTGCTGCACCGCTCCATCCCCAGCACGCGGCCATTTCCTGCTTGCACACCGCTCTGGGTCCCCATGGCTTTGCTGCCAGCACCCCCAGGCACCTCCCACCCCCCCCCCCAGGGCAGCCCCCTGTGGCCCCACGCATCCCCACAGGCCATTTTTCACACTCGTGCAGCAGCGGCCCTATCCCCCAATCCTCATATCATCCCCTATCCCCCAATCCTCATATCATCCCCTATCCCATAGTCCCCATCCCATCCCCTATTCCCTAACCCCCATCCCATCCCCTATTCCCCATCACACCCTCTATTCCCCATCATCTATTCCCCATCCCCTACCCCTTTACCCCCCACTCCCTATTCACAGAATCACAGGGGTTGGAAGAGACCAAGAGACCATTGATGATCATTGATGATCATTGATCCCAACCCCCTGCCGAAGCAGACACCCACAATAGGTTGTACAGCCGGGCATCCAGATGGGACTTGAACGTCTCACAGAGGACCACTCCCTGTCCCTTAACCCCCTTCCCTGTCCCCTATTCCTTACCCTCCACCCCCATCCCCACGTTCTTTATCTCTCACTCCCCGTTCCTCCATTCCATGTATCCTATTCCCCATCCCCTCTGCCCTATTCGCTATTCCTTATCCCCTATTCCTTATTCCCCAAGCCCCATTCCCACGTCATGCTGTCCATTCCTTATCCCTATCCCTCTCCCCTATCCCCATCCCGTGCGCTCTCTCCCGTTCCCCATCCTCCATCCCGTTCCCCCATCCCGTTTCCTCCCGCTGTCACCACCCATGTTCCCGTTCTCTCTCTGGCTTCCAGCCGCTCTCTCACCCCGCACGGAACAAAGCCCGTCCCTCCCGCCGCCCCGCCCGCCGCTCCCGCCGCCCCTCACCCAACAGCAGCAGCTTCAGCTCCCGCCGGGCGTCGCGTTTGTCCCTCCGCAGCTGCTTCTCGATCTCCGCGTTGATGCGTTTCGACTCCTTCACCTCGTCGCTCAGGCAACAGGCCATCATGGACTCCAGAGTCATGGTCCCGCCGCCGCCGGGACGCTCCCGTCCGCCCGGCGCCGATCACCGCTTTACTCCGCGCGGCCGGGACCCCCCCCCCCAGGCCCGGCCCGGCCCGGCCCGGCCCCGCCGCCCCTTCCCCTCCCGGCCCTCCCCCGCCCTCCCCTCCCCGGCGTCCGCCCGGCCCGGCCCGGCCTGGCCTCGACCCGACCCCAGCGGCCGGGCCTAGCAGCAGCAGCGCCGCCGCCGGCACTCAGCGCGCTGCCCCCGCCCGGCCGCGCCGCCCGCCGCTCCCTCCTCGCACGGCCCCGCCGAGCCAGCGAGCAGCCGGCGCAACCCAACCCGCTGCCGCCGAAAACAAGCGCTGACTGACGGGCCCCGCGGCCAACGGGAGAGCGCGTCGCGCGGAGGGGCGGGGCTTCCCCCGCGAGTGGGCGGGGCTCCGCGCCGACCGGAGAGCAGGTTTGGTTGGCCGAGCAGTGGGCGGGGCTGGAGACGCGCGTTCCCAGGGCGGGGCGGCGCCGCGGGGCATTGTGGGGCGGCGCAGGACCCGGCGGCCATGGTGCGGCCCTGCCCGCCCAGCGCGGCCCTTCCGGCCCGGTCCCGCCGTAGGCCGCGGCCGCCCTCGGTCCGCCGCTGTCGGCGTGCGGCTCTTCCACGCCCGGCCCAGCGGCTGACGGAGCCGGAGGGGCTGGAAGGGCTGGAAGGGTCGAAGAAGCGCCCGGCTCGCTCAGCCCGGCCCGCTGCGGCCCACAGCCCGTTTGTCCCGACGCTCTCGGTCTTAACGGAGGGCTCTAACTGCGCCGCTCTGTGCTCTGAGCTCCGGGCCTTTCTCTTCCAGATCCCGGCGGCCGCACGTTCATTGCTGCCCCGCGGAGCCGGAGCTGACCCCGCAGACACTGAGGACGTCGCATCCCTCCCTGCGCTCCGGGCTCCGCGCTGCTCCGACCCCGGGCTGCGCTGCGAGGTGGAGCGGAGCGTTGGCAGGTGCTGAAGTTCCCTCGGGCCGCTCCGAGCACCGGCTGCTGCTTTGCTCACCTTCCTTCGGGCGCAGCCACAACTTAAAGGCCAAACGCCGAAGAGGTTTCCTCGATAGATAAATAAGGAACAGAATGTGCAGCCATCAATGTGGAGCTCCCCGAAATGCAGCTCCCGAGGGCTGACAGGCTGCTTGTTTCCTCCCTCCTGGTTGCAGTGCTGAGGGACTCACCTAGGAAGCACAACTGGGGTTTCCCTCCCCTTGGTCACTGATAAGCTCTGCACATCACGGCTGACCCCAGCCTTCGTTTCCCTGCCCCACACACATCATTGTGCCCATAGACTTCACGTTCCTTTCCTTGCCGTCCCATCACAAACACGTCGCCGCCTTCCAGGCCATTCCTGCTGCGCTCCATCCTCCGCTGCTGGCTTCTGACCAGAGCTGCTTGTCTGAGCAGGGACATTCCTGCCCATCAGCTCAGCCCTGCCTCTGTTTTCCAGCAGCCCGGCAGGGTGTGGGATCGTGGGATCCTCGTGGTTTTCTGTGGCTCCTTCAGTTCTGCACGAAGAACTAAACGAGCCGGATTTCCCCACAGATGGGTGACCCCACACTCAGCAGTGGGGCTGATGTTAGATGATCACCGTGGTCCTTCTCAGCCCAGGCCGTTCTATGATCCTGTGATCTTCGTGGCTCCCATTTGCAGCAGTTAAGAGAGGGAGCTCCCAACCCTTGCAAAGGAAATTCTGCCACAGGAGCCATCGGGTTGTGAGCACACCTTGACATCTCAAAGTCCCTTTTTCCTTCCTGGCCCCATTTCTTACATGTTCCACGTGAAGGGAGCGGAGCAGGGACAGCCCAGCAGCATTTTGCTGCTCAATCACTGGCTTAATTGAGGGAAAACTGCATGGCTTAAGAAAAAGCAGCTTGCAAACAGAGCAGGAGGATTCTCCCTCCATGGCAGAACGCAGACAGGCACACAGCACCTGCAGCTCCTCTGGCACAACCTGGGGCCGTTCCCTCTCGTCCCAACACACCCGGTTCAGTGCTGCCATCTCCTCCCAGTGCCGGTATTTCCTCCACTGAAAGGTTCAGATCGCGATGCTACAGCTCACACCTCTCAGCAGAGCTTAGAGCTGCTCCCGGCTACAGATCCCCTCCCTTTCCCTCCCCCGGGGCGACATTTTCTGTCGGGGCAGCGGAAGGGAAACGCAGCCCGGCCTTTGGCTGCAGCTCATCTCCCAAACCGGTTGTGATCCCGCATCCCGACCCCGCGTCCCGCACAGCCCCACCCGCCCTGCGGTAACGGGCCCGGAAACCGCCGCCGGTCGGGGCGGGACCGAAACCGAGAGCGAGACCGGGAGGAGCGGGGAGACGGAACCGGCAGAGGGCAGCAGAGCTGCGCCCGCGGTCCGAGCCTGTGCTGCAAAGGGGCAGCATCCATAGAACGCAGCTGGGATGGATGGCAAGCAGGGCCTGGGGAGCAGCATCCCCGTTACAGCACCGGGATGGACGGATGGATGGATGGCATCCAGGGCATGGGGGGCAGAATTCCATCACAGTGCAGTGAAGGGGCAGCGTTCCCTTCTCACAGCTGTGGTGGGTGGCACCCAGAGCCCCAGGGAGCAGAATTCCAGCCACAGAGCTGGGACCGATGGCATCCAGGGCATGGGGGGCAGCATCCAGGGCATGGGGGGCAGCATCCCCATCACAGCGCTGCAGAAGGACAGCGTGCAGGCCCGGGGGAGCAGCAGCAGCTCACATCGCCCTGGAACAGGTCACAGCCCTTCCCCCAGCTGCCATGCCGGCCCCCTGCCCTTTACACCGCATTAACCAGGACCCCTCCATCAGCTCCGCCATCCCCTTCCTTGCACTCCCGGCTCTCAAAGCACCTCCCAGGAGGCCATGAGCCAGCCTTACCTATCTGCAAGGCCTCTTCCTGCATCCCGAGCTCTGCAAGCAGTGCTGCCACGCAGGTGCCAGATGTTTCAGCATCTCCCCCCTCCCCAAATTCTCTTTGCAAGCTGTTCAGTCTCCCATCACAAGGAGACGCCACCGGGAGGCTTGGAGCTCTCTAGGAAGATGAGGGAAAAGTGCCCACATCAAACCCACAGCTGCTGACAGCCGGTGCTGATTCGGTTTTGCATCCGTGCCTTTTGTAGGTGGGTAAATCAGGAGAACAAACCTCATTTCCCCGTTTTCCCCTTTCATCTCCGAGATCCCAAAGCACATCATTGAATTGCGCTCAGCCTGCACACGCCTTCCGTAAATAAAGGCCTGATGAATGAGCACAGCTGCTGCAGCGTTCGCAGCAGCTCCTCGGGCACAATCTCCTCGTGCAATCAATCCAGCCCCGTGCTTCGGGGTTTTGTCATCAGTTGAGGGCAGGAAGAAATGCTCTCCCTACCTGGAACGCGGCGCTGCTGAAGCAGCCGAGTGGAGGAAGGCACTTCAGGATGTGGAAATCCATCTTCTGTACGCGCAAGGCTGCTGCAAATGTCCATCTGTTGGCTCTCAGTGAGCACTGATCCCACACGTGGGCAGCTGTGGGGTCTGCATGGAGCTTATCTGACCTTGCTGGAGCTCAGAGCTGTTGCAAAGCTTGTTTGGGAGCAGCGATTCCAGGCCACGTGCTTCCTCCTCACACCTCAGCTGCAAAAGGCCTTTTCCTGCGAGGAGTGTGAAGCTTTCCTTGCAGCTCTGCTGCTAAAAAGGATGCTAATTACCCCTAATCGTTCTGCAGCGAAAACAGAGGGCACGGCAGCCACCTCGAGGCACGGAGCCTGGTTATTCCAGACTGACTGCGATCAGAAGGGATGGCACGGGGTAGAAACGTTGCACCAAATTCAGGAGTCCTGCCTGCACTGAGGCTCAGCTTCGAGCACCACCACTAAATGGGAGAGCGGGGAGGTGGGGATGAGGAGCTGCTGGGGGTGTCGGGTTGAGGAGTGGTCCCGAAGGGCAAAGAAGCAAGAAGGATTCCTTGTCTCAGGGCCTGAACGGCTGCTGGGCCTCCCCCTTCATTGCAGGTGGAAGAGACTTCCCCTTTTTCTTCCTCCCAGGATAAAAGTGAGCTCTTAGAACCGGCGTGATTTTCACCTTGTGTCCAGACAAGAAAGCATCTTCGGAGCCTCTCTCCATGTCGGAGTGGGATGAAACGTCTGATTGACTTTCAAAAGCTCCCTGTTAAACTGATTCATTTCTGGCAGCTTTCTTACATGGGTTCACATGGGGCTCTCAGAACCCCCCCCCCCCCCCCTCCCATGCCCCAAAGAGCCCCTTCCTGCCTGCAGGACCCCCTGCATGCCGCCCTCCTCCACGTGCTGCTCCACCACCATCCCCAGCCATGCTGACACACGCAGCCCCGCTGCTCAGGCAAGGTTATAATCCTCTCTTTTCAGAGGCAGACACACGGGCCAGCTGGAGGCAGCCCATTAAAGTGCCATTTACTGGGCACAAGCGAATTTGTGTTCCCCAGGACTGGGATTTGCCAAGCTTATACCATAAATCAGAGCGTTTCCTGGAAGAAAGTAAGGAGAGAAGAAGAAGAAGAAGAAAAAAAATGTGCTAAAATGGAACATTTTGTAGCCAAGGTGGAAGCCAAGAAAGGAACGTTTCAGTTTTGGCTCGGAAGGGAGCAGCAGGATGTTGGTGTGGGGCAGGAGGGCTGAGATGCTCCTTCCCTTCACCTGCATGAGGGGTCAGCACCTTCAGTGCAGGGAAGCGGAGCATCACGTGGGATGGAGGATGCAGGAGCTTCGTTTCTGGGCTCATACAACGTGTGCAATGCAGGAATGAGATCTGCTCCAAGAGCTCCCCACGCACACGGAGGGGTTTCCAACCATAAGGAGGGCAGCAATAAAAGGGGATCGCAGCACCCGTCCGCTCCGGGGTGACGGCCCACCCCGTTTCCCAAGCCGATCCCTCGGGGACACAGAGCCCGCCTGCTCTATTAATAATCCTTGGCAGGAAGCTGTCACAGATTTCACTAATATGGAGATGTCGGAGGGAAAAAAGCTACCGCCCAACGTGCAGGAGCTGTCACAATAACTCAGCTGCTATATTGTTCCCTTTAAAAATAAATAGCACAACAGGCCCGGCCTTCCTTGCTGGAGCCGTGACGTGTGGGGCTTTATTTTGCAGCAGAAAATGCACCCAGTTTGAAAGGCAGGCAGAGAGCAGCAGCCGAAATCGAGGCCGGATCCCTGTGCACACAGCAGCCCTGCCCATCACTCCTTGTTTGTGCCATGCAGGGATCCAACAGCCTTGCTCTGCTCGCTGGAGCACTGCAGCCTCTGCCCGTGGATGGGGCTCTGCTGAGGTGCTGCTCTGGGCACGGTTTCTTCCAGCAAAGGAGAGCAGAGAAGAGGCAATGCTTTGCTGCGGGCATTGCAAGTCAAAAACTGAACCCTGCATTGCAATGGTGGGGTCTGCACTGTGATGGTGAGCTTTGCACTGTCATACTGGGCCATGCAATGTGATGGTGAGCCCCGTATTGCAATGGTGAGCCCCACACTGTGATGGTGAGCCCCGTATTGCAAAGGTGAGCCCCACACTGCGATGGTGAGCTCCACATTGTGATGGTGAGCTCCACACTGCCGGGGGTCTCAGCTCTTACAGCATCACATCAAGAGCCATAAGGAATAGGTGAACAAGGAACACCAAGGGCAGACGTGCCTGGCCCATCTGGTGGCCTCCATTGATGGCATCGTTGGACAAAGGAAGGGCAGCTCAAGCAGCCAGGCTGCAGTTGTGCAAGGCCTTTGCACGGCCCCACGCTGCACCCATTTCTCTAATGAGAGAGGTGGGCTTTAAGGGTGGGCTGTTTGGTGGGTAAGGAAGTGGTTGGGTGGTCACAGCTGGGGGGCTGTGGTCGTGGTGCTCCTACAGACCCCCCTGGGCTGTACCTATAGGGGGGCAGAGGGCAGGGAAGGGACTGTCCCATCCGCTCAGCCCTTGTGAGGCCCCACCTGCAGTGATGCATCCAGGTCTGAGCCCCCAGCACAGGAGGGTTGTGGGAGTGGGAGCAGAAGATGCTCCGAGCACCAGAGAACCTCTGCTATGGAGGCTGATGGAGCTGGGGGTGTTTGGCTGCGGGGAGACCTCACTGCAGCCCTCCAGTACTTGGGGGGGGGGGGGCTTACAGGGAGGAGGGGGAGTGACTTTTACCTGCCTGATAGCAATAGGGTGAGGGGGAGAACTGGATGTCCTTTAAGGCCGACCCCACTCTAAGCCTTTCTCGCACCCCACGACAGGTGCGGGGCTCTCCATCCCAGGGCGGACCCCAGACCCAGGGAGGGTCCCACGGAGCGGGGTCCGACCGCCGGAGCGGCACCGGGTCCGGGGAGGGTTGGGGGGGTGGGAGGGCAGAGCATCACGGCCGGGGGGTAGGAAGGATTAAGGGGGGGGGGGGGGGAGCAGCCGAGCGCCCCGCACCGCCCGGATCGCGGCGGGGGCGGAGACGGCCGTGGGCCCGCCCGGCCCGGGGAGGCGGCGGCGGGGCGGCAGGTGGTGCCGAGCAGCCGCAGGACGGAGCGGATCGCAGCCGCCATTAGACAATAGGCGGCGGCTCGGGGCAGAGCGGCGCGGGGCGGCCGCGGGGCCGGGCCCGGCGCGGACAAAGGCGGAGGGGGAAAGAACGGAACGGAGCGGAGCGGGGCGCGGGGAGCGCTGCGGGCGGTGGGCCGGGCTGCAGCCTGACATGATGTTTCCACAAAGCCGACACTCGGTACGGCGGCACCGGGAGGAAGGAAGGAAGGAAGGAGGGAGGGAAGGAGGGAAGGACGGGGGGGAGCACCGAGAGCCGCCCCCTCCCCGCCCGCAGCCACCGGGAACCGGAGCGGGGGGGGCGGGTGACCTTGGGCGGCGGCGGTCCCGGTGGCGGCGGGCTCCGGTGGGGGGGCGGGCAGGGCTGCGGGCCCCCCGTTGGGTGTGCAGCGCTGTGTGTGTTGTTCAAGGGCTCCTCTCACCTGCCGCAGCAGCTCAAGTTCACCACCTCCGACTCGTGCGACCGCATCAAGGACGAGTTCCAGCTCCTGCAGGCCCAGTACCACAGGTACGTGCCGGTACCGCCTCCGGGAACCACCCCGAGCATCCCGGGGGGGTCCGCGGTGCGCCCGGAGCCGGGATCCTCCGCTTCGGCATCGCTTCCCTGCACGGAGCGGGACGCAGCGTGGCCCGTCGGTGGCCAAACGATGGGCTCCGTGCAGCAGAGCGCTCTGCCCTCCCCTCCCAGCACGGGCTTCCCCCCAGGCACAGCCTTCCCAGGCCGGTGTCACCTCCAGGTCCCACCTGGAGGATCGCAGTGAGCATCCCAAGGGGGGATAGGGATGGTGTGCACCCATTGCTGCCTTCCTTTCCTTTGGCCGTGCAGTTCGGCCCAGCGTTGGCCAAAAGCTGCAATCCAGGCAGGGGAATGCTCTGCCTGCTGGCCAAAAGATGGGAGTCTGGAAGGAGAACGCTCTTCCTCCCCCCCCCCACCCCAAGCCAGGTCTTCCCCCAATGCACGGCTCAGCCAGCACTGTCTGTGTGCGGCTCTTCCAGCCCTCCATCCCCGTGCAGCTCTTCCAGCCCTCCCGCCTCTCCCTGGGAGTTTTCCTCCCCTCTCCCTGCTGGCTGCCATTCTTGGCTCACGAATGCTGCAGGGAGCACTTAAAGCCAAATGCTTCCGCTTTTCCGCCTGCGGAATGGCTTCTGCTGACCCAAAAGCTGGCTGCCGATGGGCTCTCTTGCTGTTTGCTTTCTAGCTGCACGCATGCATCAAACCATTGCTCCGTGTGTTGCCCTTTCCCTATTGCTCCCACCACCCCGGGCTCCGCATCGTGCAGCGTTGTGGCCCCCCCTTGCAGGACCCGATCTGCTCGCAGAGCAGCAGGTTTGGTGGAGGTGAAGCTGTTTCTTGTTTGAAACATAAAACCAGCACATGCTGCTTGCAGCTGCCGGGCTGGGGAGCTGCACAGAGCACAACGAGCAGCACGTTTGCTCTTAAGGGTGCAAAGAACCCAAAGGAAAGGGGGAAAAACCATCATTCCGGAGGCTTGCGCTGCACCTGGGCTTCCCCAGAATAGGAGGATCTGGTCGCTGTGCTGAGCTGCACCGGGGCACACAGCAGGCTGGGATGGACCCCGTGGGATGCGACCCGCTGCCCTCCTGCTTCTCTCACCGCTTTCTGCCTTTGCAGCTTGAAGTTGGAATGCGACAAACTCGCCAGTGAGAAATCGGAGATGCAGCGTCACTACGTCATGGTGAGGAGCTGCTGGGGCAGCGTGTGGGTGGGGAGCAGGTGCTGCTGCTGCTGCTGGGTTTGTGCAAACAGCTCCTTGTGCTCTGCACCGTGTGTGTGTGTGTGTGTGTGCTGGGTCGGTGGGGTTCTGAAGTTGCTGAGCTGCTGGGATGGCCAGGAGGAATCTGCCAAGAGAGAGCTGTGTCTTTATGGGGTGCTGTACTGCCCATAAGGGGCTGCTTCCTGCTGGTGCTGCCCAGGTGGAAAAACAGCAACCCAGGAGCCTTCCCGTCCTGCTGTGTCTGTGGGTCGGGTCCCCAAGCCTGGCACATCCAGCTCTGAGCTGCTGGCTGTGTGTGTGGAGGAGCCCGCTGCTCAGTTCTGCCCCTTCCTCACCACTGACTGCTCACGGTGCAGCATGGCTGGATGCTCACGGTGCAGTGTGGATGGATGCTCACGGTGCAGTGTGGATGCTCACAGTGCAGCGTGGATGGATGCTCGCAGTGCAGTGTGGATGCTCACACATCCACAGCTGGAGGCCGGGTGGTCATTTTTTAACCATTCCTCCCAGCAGAATGGGTGATCTCAGCACCGCAGGGTCCTGCTCAGCGTGCAGGGAGCTGCTGTCTGTGTGCAAAGCTTGAGCAAACTTGGAGGGCTCAGGAATCGACTTTCCCTGCCAATAACTTGCACTGGAGCTGCCTGTTGCTGGTGTGTGTGATGGGGGTGGGTTTTTTTTTGCGTGTGTGTTTCCTGCAGCTCCTTCCCAACCAGCTGGAGCTGAATGCAGCTGGAGCCCAGGGCTGAGCCCTTCCATTTGCTGCCGGAGCAGCCACGTGGGCGTTAGGAGATGGGCCAGGCGCAGCAAACAGAGCCGGGCTGTGCCTCGTCCCAGCAGTGTCTGCAGAGCACTGGGCTCTCCCTGTGATGCCAGGGCTCTGCGAAGGTGCTGAGTGGGCTCTGGGGTTATTTGAGGTCCCAGCTGGGCTGGGGGCAGCAGGAAGGCACGATGGGGGGGTTTCTTTGCCTGCTGGAGTCCTGATTCTGTCTGTTTTCTTCCCCACTCCGCAGTATTACGAGATGTCCTACGGGCTGAATATTGAGATGCACAAACAGGTATTGGGGGGGGGGGGGGTGGGAGCGAGCTGCCTGCTGTGCCCTCTGTCCCTTCAGTGGCATTTCAGGATGTCTTGTGGGATCTCCAGCTCTGGCATTGGGGAGGACCTTGGTGTTTTTTCCACCCCTCGACCTTATAAAAACATCTTTTCATGCAGGGAGGAAAGAAAAAATAATCATTGTTGCCATGAGCTGCTTTTCCAAACCCTTCTGGAAATGGGGACCCAGCTGGGGGAGCTCTGGCTCTGAGCTGGGTGGTGGAGGGTGACCCCATCCCTTCCCCAATGGATGTAGTCAGTGCTGAGGAGGAGTGCTCTGCTGTAGCCTGGCTGAGTTTGTTCCCTTTGCTGGTGGTTCAGCTGCTCAGGATCTGCAGTGGTTAATTACCTGCTGTTAACAACGTGAGCTCCTTGAGCTCTCGGTCCCGGTTATGTGTCCCAGCTCAGCTCAAAGCCTCTTAGTGCTGTTCTGCTCCCTTCAAACGCACCCAGAGCCTCGGATCCCATCACCCTGGGAGGGAAATCCTTTGGCCAAGCTGCAGGACTTGAGCCGTGGCTCCTCCCTGCCATCTCCCAGCCCATGGCAGTGCTTACCTAAACTTTGGTGCTGCGGGTCCCCTCACACCATTCCTCTCTTGTTTGTTTGTTGTTGTTTATTTTTCCTTCCCCTCTCCAGGCTGAAATTGTCAAGAGGCTCAATGGGATTTGTGCGCAGGTTCTGCCCTACCTTTCACAGGAGGTAACTGCCAAACCACTCAGCTTGGAGGCTCCTATAAGCAGCCCTGGGATGCTCATGCCCTGATTCCTCCCCACTTATGCCTGCTCCGTGCAGGACGAGCCCTTCAGGAGAGGTTGGAGCCCACAGCCCGGCCCCCAGGCCATGCTGGGACTGGCGGGTCAGTCTGTCTGTCCATCCCCTTTGTGGGGCAGCTGCAGACAAACTGGACTCTGTTCTCACCCCATTCCCGTGACTCCCAGCTGCTTCTGGCCGGGTTCAGGCAGTGCTGGATGGCTGAGCATTAAGAACTACCTCCATATGGCTCCTGGAGACCAGGTTCCTCTGCCTCATTCATTAATGTGGCTGATGGGCTCCTCCCGCTCCCCTGAGAAATTAATTGGGAGGGCTCAGGGGAGGGGGGAGCTGCTGAAGCTCCCTCAGTGTGATGTCTGTCTGTCTGTCTGTCCATCCTTGTGCTGCCCCTCAGGCTGAGCCCCGCAGTGACTGTTTGGGGGGTGGGGGCTGTGTTTTGGGGCCTGGATAAGCTGGGGGGTGGGGGGCAGGTAGGCCATGCTGTTGCTGCCCGCCTGCTCTGGGGGAAGGCAAAGTGGCTTTCTGAGCAGATCAGAGGTGGCTGATAACTAAGCCCCAGCTAAACCCTTTGCTTCTTAATGCGACACGTTCCCCCTCCCCAGCCCTGTCCTTCTGCCAAGATGGAAGGACACGCTGCTGGCAGCAGTGAGGTGGTCAGGGCTGATGCTGGGAGACCTCGTGCTCTCACAGGGCAAACCCAGCCGTATTTTTGTGAGCACTCAGCCCCCCCGCTCCTTTTCCTCTCAATATCTGGAGCCGTGTGTGGCTCATCCACAGCAGCACCTTCCAGGTTGAAGCCTGGTGTGTGTCCCGGGGCCTGGGGAGCTGCCCAAGAGCTTCTGATTTTGGGGGGCTTCATTTGCTTTTGCTCTTTGGGGGGGTCTGATGCTGTGTCAGGGCAGGAGGTGCCGCCCACCTTGGGGTGAGCACAGTCAGTGGGTCCGTGTGGCCACAAGGATGGAGCAGGATGGAGGATGTGTGCGCTGCGTCCCTGTTCTCCTTCCTTCTTTAAGCCTGAAATGACCCCAAATTCTTTTCTTCCCCACCTCAGCACCAGCAGCAAGTCCTGGGAGCCATTGAACGAGCCAAGCAGGTGACGGCACCGGAGCTGAACTCCATCATCCGCGTACGTGGTGCATGTTTCAGGTTGGGTGTGGGGGGGGATGGGGTCCGTGCCTGCATTGGCGGAGCTGGAGGTGTGTGCCCGGTGGGCTGGGCTGGGCTGTGGGTGCTGGGACGGCCCTGCTGGTTCTGCCCAGGCTTGCTGGCGTTGCTTGGCTTTACAAGGCAGTGCCGGGCTCCGTCCCACGGAGCGTAAAAGGAGAGAGGCTTTGGTTTGGGGCAGGAGCTGCAGCAGCTCTTTGCTGTGAAAACACCATCTGTTCCCAGTCAAGGCTGAGAGGGGTTTAACCGCATCCTCGGAGCGTGCCAGCAGCCGAGTGCTGGGGGCTGCGTTCCACGAGGGACGAGCCGCCGAGTGCTGGGGGGCTGCCAGGGCCGGGGGCTCCGTGGGTGCTCCCTGAGGGGGCGGCCGGGCCTTTGGGGCTGGGGGAGGGGGCTGAGGTGCCCCGGCAATGACAGCTGCCCCCTCCCGCCCCCCGCCCGCCCCTCGTTCCCTACAGCAGCAGCTCCAAGCTCACCAGCTCTCGCAGCTCCAAGCCCTGGCGCTGCCTCTGACTCCGCTGCCCGTGGGGCTGCAGCCCCCATCCCTCCCCGCCGTCAGCGCCGGCTCCGGCCTCCTCTCGCTCTCGGCCCTGGGCTCCCAGGCACACCTGGCCAAGGAGGACAAGAACGGCCACGACGGGGACGCCCACCAAGACGACGATGGGGAGAAATCAGATTAGAGTGAAGGGGTCGGGGCTGCTGGGGGTGGGGGGGGGGGAGGGGGTCCGTGCCAGATGCAGCACCCGCAGGCTGCTGTGTGCCCCCCCGCACCCACCCTGGCCGTTCTGGGGACACCCGCTGCTCCCCCCCGGTATTTAACGACCACCCTCAATCCGACCGGTTTCTGCACAACCCCCCACCCCAACGACCCCCCCCCTCCCACCCCCCACCCCTCTCTCCGGCTCCTCGCTGTTCTGCATGTCTCTGTTTTTAACCAGTCCCGCAGCAAAGCGCCGCCGTTCCACGTGTGTCCAGCCGGGTTTTCTCGGGGGGTTCCCTGCTGCCAGCTCCCCTTGGCAGAACAACACGCTGCTGGGGGGGCCGGGAGCCTGGGGGGGGGGGGGCTGAGGGGCATTTGGGTGCCTGGGAGCCCCCCCGGCCCCCTCCCCGCTCCCCCCTGTAGAGGATACAGCAGCTTTCTCTGTTCTTATCTCCGTGCGCTAGCGTGTCTTGGAAAGAAATAACGATACAAAGAATGGAACGACGACAAGAGAAGAATGAAGCTAAATAATAATCTGGTGTTTGTATATAGTCCTTTAGACAGATCTCGTTTTGCTTTTTGTGTTTAATCACTTGACCTGTACTAAGAGGAACTGAAAATGCTGTATCAAGGACGTACAAGCTGTGCCTTTCAAATAAAGAAATAAGAAGGTTGGTTAAGACGGTGACGCCGCTGCCTGGTTTCTTGCTTAGAGATGCTGCCCTGGGGGGCTGTGGGGGCCCTTTGGGACGGCATGGCCCCCCCATCGCCCCGGGGCTGGGATAGAATTGGCTCTTAATAATTAGAGGTGTCCTCTGGTTATCGAGCCTGCCCTGCACTGATCACAGCTCCCTCCGGTATCTCCCAGACCAGCTGGAGTGGGAGAATTTGCTTCCCCTGGGGAGGGGGGCTGAGGGGCTGCAGAGATTGGGCTGAGCAGCCAAAGGTTTGGGGGGTGGTGTATGGGCTCTGGGTGGGAGCCTGAGCCTCAGTGGGGTTAATGGGGCCGGTGGGTTACAGGGTGATGGGGGGTACCCAGCCTTGGGGTGGGTTACGAGGCCTGCAGTCTCTGATGGGTTATGGGGTCCTGGCCTTGGGTAGACTGTAGGGCTGGCAGTCCCATGTGGGCCTTGATGGGGTTACAGGGCCTGCAGCCTATGGCAGGTTATAGGGCCTTGGAGGGCTACAGGACCTGCCGTCTATGCTGGGCTGTGAGGCTCCGGGTGGGATCCCCGTGCGAAAGGGCAGCGCGGCTGGGCCGGGGATGCCGCCGGTGGCTCCAAGTCTCTCTCGCTCCGTAAGAGCCGCTGAAAGCCCCGCTGGGAGCGGCTGGATGCGGGCAGGGCCGGGGCTTTTCAAGCGCTTTCACCTCGAGGTCAGCGGTTCAGCCTCAGCCCGGGGGCAGGGAGCGCCGTAAGTGGATGTTATTGCTGATGGATGAGCGAGGGGAGGAGGGGGGGGGGAGAAATCGGGCTGGGGCGTTTTCAGGGCCGGAGACTTCAGAGGAACAGACGGCCCCGTTGTTAGAGCTAATTAGCGGCTTCGGTTCGGTGGGCAAAGGGTCGAACAAACCACGAGGCTGCCGGCTGAGCATCCCCGGCTGCCGGCGGGCAGTGAGCCGCTCCCGGCCGGGCTGCTGGCACTTCCTCGCTCCCCGCGGGAGGCTGAGCTGCTTCAAAGCACACGGACGGAGCTTTAGACCCTCCAAACCCCCCCGCACCTCCCGGCAGATGCTGCACCTCGTGCTCAGCTCCCGGCTGTGCACTCAAGGCGTTCCTCCGGGCAACCCCCCCCAATTCCCTGCACTGATCTCCCCATTCCTTCGGGGAACCTTCCCAGAGCTGGGCTCAAATCTGACCAAAGAACCGAACGAGGAGGGTTAGATGCTCAGAATCCCGGTAGCTGCAAACAGGAGGAAGAAGCCGCGCTGTGTCCGGACGGGCAGATCTGCCTCCTCAGCTCCCATTGCAGGGCTGTCAGCCCGTCCTGCCCTGGCAGGGGATGTTGGAGGCAACGCGGGGTCCCCAAAGTGCTGCTGCTGATTGAAGAGCTGCTCCTGGCAGCCAAACCGCTCCTGAGGATGTGGGACCGGAGTGGGATGAGCCGTGCGGGCAGGGAGGCTGCGAGCCAGCCCTGCTGGCACTGAGCTGCTTGGAACGGCTCCATAGAGCTGCGGCTTGTCGGGGGGGACACACAGGGAGCACAGGGGGCACAGGGGGCACACAGGGGGCACAGGGGGCACAGGGAGCCCATTCCCTGCCCACAGAGCCTCCAGCCCCGACCCGCCATCCATTCCTGCCCGCAGCACTTGTTGGCTCCCCGCTGTGTCTCATTGCTCCCCCGGCCACCCGCCTGTCACTGGAGCGGTGACAAAATGGCATCTTTCCTGCACGGCGAGGTGAGCGGCTGCCAGTTCCCGGCTGGGTCAGGCAGGTTCCCTCGCTTTATCTCTCGCCATCCCCCGTGGTTCGGGGATCGCCTCCATCGCTTCCCCCCTCCCGGCTCCCAACCTCTTCATTTCTCAGCACGGCTTTGCTCGGAACAATGGCACAAGCCCATGAGCCAGGCGTGCTCTGCAGCGCGGAGCGGGGCGTCCTTCCCAATTCATCACTAATGCAGGAACGCCGAACCCTTCCTGGCTGCAGCAGCGCCGGATAAAAGCTACAAGAGGCATCAATAATTAAAGAGCACTCAGAGCCGGTAAGTGCAAACAGGAGCCAACGTGAGGGTGGGAGGCAGCGCCAGCAATGGGGGCTGTCAGCAATGGGGGCTGCCAGCAATGGGGGCTGTCAGCAATGGGGGCTGTCAGCTGCTGGGCGCTCCCACGGCCCCCCGTGTCCCCCCAGCCCCACACCCCATTATCCCCAATGGCTGCGCCCCCATCACGTCTTTTAACCCGTTGGCTGCCGGTCCCCGCCCCGCCCCCACCCGCGGCTCCGGCTGCTGTGCGGGCACTGGGGGGGGATGGGGGGGTTCGGGGGGGGCTGTTGGGGGGTTTGGGGGGGGCTGGGGGGGTCATTGGGGGGGATGGGGGGGATGGGGGGGTTGATGGGGGGTTATTGGGGGGTTATTGGGGGGGGTCTGTTCCTCCGCCGCCCCACGTTACTTTGAGTGGCAGCCGCAAGGTCTGCTGGGCCGCCGTTCCGCCCCCCGTCCCGCTCCACGTGCGGCCGGTTCCGCCCCGCTCCGTCCGCTCCCTGCGCGGTTCTTGGTGTCGGTTCGGTCCGGTCGGTTCGGTTCGGTTCGGGCCTACAACTCCCATCGGCCCCCGCCTCGCGATTGGTCGGAACGTCACGAACCCATGTGGGAGCGGAGCGCGCTGATTGGCCGGCGCTCTCCGGGCGGCAGCGAATAGCGGGCGCGGTCCCCGCCGCGGCGGGTCGTGTGGCCGCTTAAGGTGGAACGGCGCTCGGGGCTCCCGCGGGCTCCGCTCCGGGCCGGCGCCACCTTAAATCGTTCCCCGCCACCTTAAATCATTCCCCGCCACCGCCGCCCCGTGGCGCGCCCCTACCGGGCTGTCCCCGTGGGGACCCCGCGGTCCCCCCCGGCCCCGTGTCCCCCCGCCGGATCGGACCCGCGGCGCCGCCGGGATGTTCCCGCAGGGGCGGCACCCGGTGAGTAGCGCCGGTTTCCGTCCGTCCCGTTCTCCCGGTGCTGCTGACGGCGCCGTTCGCTCCCCGCAGCCCGGACAGCCCGTCAAGTTCTCGGTGCTGGAGATCTGCGAGCGGATCAAGGAGGAGTTCCAGCTGCTGCAGGCGCGGTACCACAGGTGGGGGGGGTCCGGAGTGCGGGGTACCGGTCGGGATGCCCGCATCCCCTTCCCCCCCATCCCCGTCCGTGGGCCGAGCCGGGCGTAGCGGACGGCGCTGACCCCGCTGTGGGTTTCGGTTCCTCCCCCCGGCTCCGCTCCGCTCCGCAGCCTGAAGCTGGAGTGCGAGAAGCTGCTGAGCGAGAAGACCGAGATGCAGCGGCATTATGTCATGGTGAGCCCCCCCCGAGCGGCCCCGGCGGGACGAACCCCAACCCCTCCCCCCTCCCCGACCCCAATTCCGCCCCCTCCCCACCTCGGGACCCTGCGTGAAGGGCTGGCGGTGAGGTGGGTGTCGATGCCCTGGAGCCGGGCCGTGACTTTGGCTCTTATTTATTCCCATTTATTTGGTCTCTTGGCCCCCCCTCCTGCCCCCTGGGTGGGTGCTGGGAGCCCCCCCGGAGCCGTGGGGCTGATGGGCCTCTCTGGGTTGAGGAGGGGGAAGGACGTGATGGGGGTGGGAGCGTCGTTCCTTCTCATTCTGTACCTCTATGAGACTCTCTTTATCCCATCCAAAAATAGTGCGGTCCCGGGCGGCCCCCACCCCTGGGTGACACGGCCCCGTCTGGGTGGGAGCTGAGTTGGGACCCACAGCAGCGAGCAGTGAATGGGGCAGCAGCTCCCGACGTGGGCGTGCTGTGATCTCTTTGCAGTACTACGAGATGTCCTACGGGCTGAACATCGAGATGCACAAACAGGTGAGCGGGGTGGGACGGCACCTCCTGCATCATCCCCACATCCCTCAGGGCTCCTGCGATGGGCAGCTGTGGGGCTGAGCGGACACCCCACCACCCCAAAGGTCCCCAAGGAGCAGCGGGAGCCGCAGCCCGCAGGCAGACGGCTTGTCTTCCTTTTATCCCTTCTTGTCTTTTCCTTTTTTCCTCTCTCTCCCCTTTTCCCGAACGCAGAGCAGTGTTTTCACCCTTCCCCGCTTCCCCTTTTGTTCCAGCTTTAATTTGCTTTCCCTCTTCAGATTTATCAATCCAGTCATCGCGGGCTCTCAGCCAGGGAAATTAGTTTGGACCTCTGCCTGACAAAGTGGCAAGTCAACTGCCATCCTCCTCCAGCTGGCTCAGCCCCTCTGCCTTTGCTCCTTTTGTTAGCAGGGGAACCTGGAGGAGCCCCCAGCACAGCCCCACGTGCTCCCCTAAGCCCAGCGTGGCTGAGGACCGTCCCCATGGGGTGACCGATGGGTGCTGTGGGTCAGCCCCGGCTCTGGGTGATTGTGGGGTGTCTGGAGCCGATGGGGGGGTTGAGGTGGAGGTGGGGGGCTGTGTGGCTTCCTGCCTTTGCGTGGGGAGGGAGCACCAGGTGCTGCTGGGATGGGGGGCAGAGCCACGGGGCTGATTCCCACCTCCTCTAACAGGCAGAGATTGTCAAGAGGCTGAGTGCCATCTGCGCCCAGATTGTGCCTTTCCTGACGCAGGAGGTGAGTGGGGGGATGTGCTGGGAAAGGGCACAGCGGGGCCGTGCTGAGCAGAGGAGGGGGCCGGGGGGAGGGAGCGGGGCTGGGGGGGTGGGAGAGGTTTGGAGCACTGCTGACCGCCCGCTCTCAGCACCAGCAGCAGGTCCTGCAGGCGGTGGAGCGGGCCAAGCAGGTCACCATGGCAGAGCTCAACAGCATCGTTGGGGTGAGTCGTGCTGTGCAGCAGTGGGGATGGGGGGGTGGGTCTTCATTGCTTGGTGAGCCCAGCCCCAGGCTCCAGCAGGGGGTTTATTGCTGGGTGGTGGTCACAGAGCCCCCCCCATCTGACTGCTCCTTCCACCTGGCATCTCATCCCATTACACCTTGCATCGCTGCCTCCTCCTCACATTGAGGACCGTTTGCTTTCTCTCTTCCAGCAGCAGCAGCTGCAGCACCTCTCCCATCAGCCCCCCCAGCTGCCGCTGACCCCCCACCCCTCTGGTGTGCACAGCCTGCCCGGGGGGGCTGCGGGGCTGCTGGCCCTCTCGGGGGCACTGATGGCACAGACACAGCTGGCGGCCAAGGAGGAGAAAGCAGCGCAGGAGAGCAGAGGTGAGGGATGGAGAACAGCTGCATTAACCCTCGTGGTGCTGACCCACGTCCCAGGCAGGTTGGGGGCAGCCCTGCTGCCTGCTCTGCATGCTGCCAGCTCATTAAACAGCAGCTCTGCCGGGCTGCCTGCTTTTGGCTGAGGGGGTGGCCGTCCTGCAGCCACAGCTCCCAAGAGCACGGGCTGCATGTGTGGCTGTGCCCCCCCCCGGGCACCACACTGACAGCCCCTTTCTCTTCCCTGCTGACCTGCCTGTCCTGCTTCAGAGCGCAGCCCCAGCCGGGTAAGTGGTGCCCGGGGGGCGTGGGGGGCACAGAAGCTGTGTGGGGTGGGGGGTGCTTTGCTGCAGCTGTGGGATGGATCGTCTGCTTTGCAATGGGGCAGCCGCCCCCAGGGATGGCCCTGTTGGATCAGGGCGGGTGGTTTGGGGCTGACAAGGTGGGGATGTGGAAGCGTGGCTGGGAGGGGATGGGTGAGGGGGGGGCGCAGGGCTGGCTGCCTTTCCTCACACCTCCTGCTGTCTGCTCAGAGCGGGTCGGCATCTCCTGCAGAGAGTCCTGATGGGGAGATGGGGCTGAAGCGGAGCCAGGAGGAGAAGGAGCTGCCTGGGCACTATGTGAGCTGGGGGCTGTTTGGGGGCAGGAATCCTGCAAGGAAACGTGTTGAGATCCCACAGAGCTGGAGTGCTGCCCGTGGGGTCTGCCAGGAGGGCCGTGCAGCTTCTAACAGCCCTGACCGAAACCTTCTGCATCTCTCCCATGGTGCAGGACAGCGATGGGGACAAGAGTGACTACAACCTGGTGGTGGATGAGGTGAGCCCGGGCTGCCCGCAGGGTGCCAGGCTCTGCACTCAGCCTCTTTCTTCCCCCCTTCCTGCTGCTTCCCAAGGAAATCCAGGCAGGAACCTCAGCTGGGATTTCTGCGGAGAGCAGCACGTTAAAAACTGCTCAGTGGTGTAATTGTGGTGATCAAAATCACAGCCCTAATTGAATGCTTAGAGGAGAGCGAGAGCTGACGGGCGGCCTCGCCTCTGAATCCTTCCCCTCCAGCCCGGAGGGGCTGCAGTTCCTGCCCCACAAAGACCTTTCTTTCCTCCTTAGGACCCCCCCTCGGAGCCCAGCAGCCCTGGCAGCCGCCCCCCCTCGGCCCGGGATGTCCCTCAGAGCCCGAGCTCCAGCCGGAGCAGCACGCCGCGCCGACGGAAGGAGCCGGGGCTGGTAAAGGCTGTGGGGGCAGGAGATGGGGAGGATGTGCAGGTTCATTCCGTTCCATCTTGGCTGCCTGCAGGATCCCCCGGAGCTGCTCTGAGCGATCCGTTTGCTTTCGAGTTTTGGGTTTATTTCCTTTCTAGTTTGTTCCCTCCCCTCCAAACACCGGCCCCCATTTCTCAGATTGAAACATCAGCCTTGGGTTGGGGAGGGGCTGCCTTTATCACCCCCCCCAGCCACCACGGGGACCTGCAGCCATTCGTCCTGCCTGGCCCCGGGGTCAGGAACCGGCTGTGGGCGCAGGGAGATGCTGCTCCCCGGGACAATCGGATTAGAGCAGACAAAGCGCCCTGAGCAATCTGCCAGCACAGCACGCAGCTTTGCTCTGTTATTAATTTCTTTCCCCCCCCCCCCTTTTTCCTTTTTGCTGGTGTCGACAAAATCCCCGGGGCAGAAAAAAGAGGAAGAAAGAGGGAGAGGCCGGGAGGGAAATACAAAGAGGACTGAACTGAAGCAGGAGTGGGGTGGGAGGGGGGCAGCGCTGGGCTGGGGCCCCTCGTGCAAAGGGGAGCACTGGGGAGCAGCAGAGCTGTGCCCGGTGAACCCCCCCCTACCTCGTGGCTTCCTTAGGGCTGTTCTGGATTCTGCTCCTCCTCTTTCTTGCAGCCCGACCCCCCCACGGCCGTGTCCTCCTCACCCCCCCCACCCCATGATGCCCTCACACCCGCCGTGGGGCCCAGCTCAGCCTCCCATCCCCAGCAGCCTGCAGCCAAGGACCCCCCCGGTGAGTGCCCAGGGATCCAATGTGGGCACCTCCAAAGTCACCGTGTGGGGGGATGATGGAGTGCTCAGGGATGGGGGGGGTTGGGGCCACAGAAGGGTTTGTGCCCATGTGGGCATGGCCAGGAGGGCAAGTTGAGGCCGAGCTGTGGGTGCTGGTCCTCTGGTCGGGCTGAGGGTGTAATGAAGGGAAGCTGTGGGCTGTGAGGGCTTGGGAAGAGCTTGGCTGTGGCTCAATGAAAGGGAGCAGAAGTGGTGGGAGGAGAGAAAACACCGGGGAGAGACCGAGACCAAAGGGAGATAGATAGGAAACCATTGCCTGGGCTGGGAAATAACAGAGGTTTATCAAAGAAGGATGTCAGTAACATCCCACAGCCCTGAGCAGCGCCGGGGCAGAACCAAAGGGCACTGCGGGATGGGGACCGGGCTGTATGGGGGCAACATGTGGGGGCAACATGTGGGGCCTGGGGCTGCTCCAGAGTGTTCTCCCCCCTGTCCCCACAGCTCTGCGCAGCCCCTCCGTCAGCGTCTCCAGCCCCTTCACCTCCCTGGCCCTGCTGCCCCACGCTGCCCTCAATGGAGAGCTGCCATCCTCTGTGTACGTCGGCCTCCCAGCACAGCTCAGCAGTGCTGCCTATGGGCGCTCACCCACGGTAAGTCAGCCGTGGGGTGGGCAGGACGCTCTGATGGTGCTTTTGGAGCTCATGGGGCTCCCATTGCTCTGCTCAGGTGGCTTTCGAGTCGCACCCTCACCTGAGAGCCCCAACAGTGCCACCATCCATCCACACCGTCCCCGTAGGGAAACCGTAAGTGGAGACGGAGGGATGGAAGGGACCTTGGGGGGGACGCAGCAGTGGCGGCTCCGTCACGCTCCGTCCCCTTTGGCAGCGCCTACTCCTTCCACGTCAGCGCCGACGGGCAGATGCAGCCGGTGCCGTTCCCCCCCGACGCCCTCCTGGGCTCTGGCATCCCCCGGCACGCGCGGCAGCTGCACAGCCTGGCCCACGGCGAGGTGGTCTGCGCCGTCACCATCAGCAACTCCACGCGCCACGTCTACACCGGGGGCAAAGGCTGCGTGAAGGTGTGGGACGTGGGGCAGCCGGGCACCAAGACGGCCGTGGCCCAGCTGGACTGCTTGGTACGCGGGGCCGGGAATGGCTGGGGGAGAGCAAGGAGGGGGTCCCGAATGGGACGGCACAGGGATGGGGTCGGGGACGTCCACACTGCCCAACACCGTGCAGCCCAAAGGTGGGGCTCCCTGCGCCCCCCCCGCCGTCCCGCTCCGCTGTCCTGGAGGGGCTGCATTGAAGGAAGGGGCTGCATTGAAGGAAGGGGCTGCATTGAAGGAAGGGGCTGCATTGAAGGAAGGGGCTGACGGGCTCCTCCCTGCGCCCCAGAACCGCGACAACTACATCCGCTCCTGCAAGCTGCTCCCCGACGGCCGCAGCCTGATTGTGGGGGGGGAGGCCAGCACCCTGTCCATCTGGGACCTGGAGGCCCCCACGCCCCGCATCAAGGCCGAGCTCACCTCCTCCGCCCCCGCCTGCTACGCCCTGGCCATCAGCCCCGACGCCAAAGTCTGCTTCTCCTGCTGCAGCGACGGCAACATCGTGGTGTGGGACCTGCAGAACCAGAGCCTGGTCCGGTGGGTGCCGCGTGGCGCCGCCGCAGCTGCGGAACCCCGTGTCCTCCTCCCCTCGTGCAGCGCTGACAGCCGCGCGCTTCCCATCTCTGTCCCTCTCCTCTCCCCCAGGCAGTTCCAAGGCCACACGGACGGTGCCAGCTGCATCGATATCTCCAACGACGGCACCAAGCTGTGGACGGGGGGGTTGGACAACACGGTGCGCTGCTGGGACCTGCGGGAGGGGCGGCAGCTGCAGCAGCACGACTTCAGCTCCCAGGTGAGAGCCGGGTCCCCCCCGACGTGTCCGACCCCCCCCCCCCCCCCCGCTGTCCCAGCGCTGCCCCGTCGCTGCCTGCCCCCTCCGCCCCCAGATCTTCTCCCTGGGGCACTGCCCGACGGGAGAGTGGCTGGCGGTGGGCATGGAGAGCAGCAACGTGGAGATCCTGCACGTCTCCAAACCCGACAAGTACCAGCTGCACCTCCACGAGAGCTGCGTCCTCTCCCTCAAGTTCGCCGCCTGCGGTAGGGCAGCGCCCGCTTCCTTTGGGCCGTTCCCTTTGGGGGGGGTCCCTGCAGCCCCCGACCCTCCGTGTCCCACACGGCTGCGTTGTCTCCTGCCGCAGGGAAGTGGTTTGTGAGCACGGGGAAGGACAACCTGCTCAACGCCTGGCGCACGCCCTACGGAGCCAGCATCTTCCAGGTGAGGGGCTGGGGGAGCTCAGAGCGGGGGCTGCTTTCACCCCTCACCCACACCCCCCTCACCGCCACCCTCCTTTCCTCCCAGTCCAAAGAATCTTCTTCAGTGCTGAGCTGTGACATCTCCATCAATGACAAATTCATTGTGACTGGCTCTGGTGACAAGAAGGCCACGGTGTATGAGGTGCTGTTCTGAGCTCCACACTGTCTCTGCTGCTCAGATACTTGGGGCCGAGCCCTTCCCAGCCTCAGGTTAAGCCTATATCCAGCCTGGCCCCACTGCTCCTTGAGCTGCTCCCTCCTGCTTCTCTTCCTGCAAGCTGCGGAGCAGGAGGTGCCGCTTTGTGCCCCCCTTCCTTTCTTAATGCTTGACGGACTGGGGCTGGTTGGGGTGGGGGATGTGGGATCCCCTCCATGCAGGGGGTGCAGGGCAGGGGCTGCTCTGTCTGTCTGTCCATGAGGGGCAGGAAGGTCAAAGCCTGGTATTGTTTCCCCCCCTGTTTTACTGCTGTTGATTCAATGGCACCAATTTGTTGCTGCAGCCCCGGCTGCGAATGATCAGTAAAGATGTATTTAATGGTGTGTTAAAATCCTTACTAATAAAAATACAAGGAAAAAGAGGTTGGGGAGGTGAGTGTGTGTGTGTGTGTGTGTGTGTGTGTGTGTGTGCTGGGGGGGCTGAGATCCTCCTGGCCACCATGGGGGGACGGGGAGGACCTTGATGTACACAATGTGGGGCTGGAGATGCCCTCTTTCCCCCATGGCTCCGTGCAAAGCAGCCCCCATCCCAACCTCCCCCCCGTCCTGCAATGCACCGCGCTGCCGTTGTGGTTTTATTATTAAATAAGCCCTGGGAGGTGCAGGGGGAGGGGGAGGAAGGAGCTCCCATCCTGCCCAACCCGGTGCTTGAACAACAACAAAATAAACCCCAGCAAAAAATGCCATTACAAAAGAAAGCCCCCTTGGCTCCCCCAGCCCCCGTTTAGAAACGAACCAACCAATAAGGAACCCAACGAGGAGCAAATCCCCAGGAAGGGCCCCGTGAGCAGCAGCTGCCTCCCAGCACTGCAGGATCCCCAGCGCCAACCGCCCCAGGCCTGGGCTGCTGCTCCTCCGTGCCGGAGTCCGTCTGTCCATCCCCGTGGCTGTGAGTCCATCAGCTCTCAGGGAACGGACCCCAAGGGTGGACGTCGCCTCCGTGGCTCTCAGTAAATGACTTCGTAGACCGTCGCTTTCTTGTCCCCGGAGCCGGTGACGATGAACTGATCGTCGGTGGAGACGTCGCAGCTGAGGACGGAGGAGGTTTCCTTGGACTGCAGAGATGGGGGAGGGCAGGGGGTGGGCGCCGGCACCCAGAGCAACAGGATGGGGGGGGCTGAGCAGAGCTGGGGGCTGCTGGGCTCACCTGGAAGATGCTGGCTCCGTAGGGCGTGCGCCAGGCGTTGAGCAGGTTGTCCTTCCCCGTGCTCACAAACCACTTCCCTGCGGCAGGAGACAACGCAGCCGTGTGGGACACGGAGGGTCGGGGGCTGCAGGGACCCCCCCAAAGGGAACGGCCCAAAGGAAGCGGGCGCTGCCCTACCGCAGGCGGCGAACTTGAGGGAGAGGACGCAGCTCTCGTGGAGGTGCAGCTGGTACTTGTCGGGTTTGGAGACGTGCAGGATCTCCACGTTGCTGCTCTCCATGCCCACCGCCAGCCACTCTCCCGTCGGGCAGTGCCCCAGGGAGAAGATCTGGGGGCGGAGGGGGCAGGCAGCGACGGGGCAGCGCTGGGACAGCGGGGGGGGGGGGGGGTCGGACACGTCGGGGGGGACCCGGCGCTCACCTGGGAGCTGAAGTCGTGCTGCTGCAGCTGCCGCCCCTCCCGCAGGTCCCAGCAGCGCACCGTGTTGTCCAACCCCCCCGTCCACAGCTTGGTGCCGTCGTTGGAGATATCGATGCAGCTGGCACCGTCCGTGTGGCCTTGGAACTGCCTGGGGGAGAGGAGAGGGACGGAGATGGGAAGCGCGCGGCTGTCAGCGCTGCACGAGGGGAGGAGGACACGGGGTTCCGCAGCTGCGGCGGCGCCACGCGGCACCCACCGGACCAGGCTCTGGTTCTGCAGGTCCCACACCACGATGTTGCCGTCGCTGCAGCAGGAGAAGCAGACTTTGGCGTCGGGGCTGATGGCCAGGGCGTAGCAGGCGGGGGCGGAGGAGGTGAGCTCGGCCTTGATGCGGGGCGTGGGGGCCGCCAGGTCCCAGATGGACAGGGTGCTGGCCTCCCCCCCCACAATCAGGCTGCGGCCGTCGGGGAGCAGCTTGCAGGAGCGGATGTAGTTGTCGCGGTTCTGGGGCGCAGGGAGGAGCCCGTCAGCCCCTTCCTTCAATGCAGCCCCTTCCTTCAATGCAGCCCCTTCCTTCAATGCAGCCCCTCCAGGACAGCGGAGCGGGACGGCGGGGGGGGCGCAGGGAGCCCCACCTTTGGGCTGCGTGGTGTGGGGCGGTGTGGACGTCCCCGACCCCATCCCTGTGCCGTCCCTTCCGGGACCCCCTCCTTGCTCTCCCCCAGCCATTCCTGGCCCCACGTACCAAGCAGTCCAGCTGGGCCACGGCCGTCTTGGTGCCCGGCTGCCCCACGTCCCACACCTTCACGCAGCCTTTGCCCCCGGTGTAGACGTGGCGCGTGGAGTTGCTGATGGTGACGGCGCAGACCACCTCGCCGTGGGCCAGGCTGTGCAGCTGCCGCGCGTGCCGGGGGATGCCGGAGCCCAGGAGGGCGTCGGGGGGGAACGGCACCGGCTGCATCTGCCCGTCGGCGCTGACGTGGAAGGAGTAGGCGCTGCCAAAGGGGACGGAGCGTGACGGAGCCGCGGGGACACAGTGGGGACAGCCAGCACCATTCGGAGCGGGGAGGGGACGGCCAGCACTGCCCCACTGAGGGCTGCCCCATTGCTGCATCCCCCCCAAGGCCCCACTTACGGTTTCCCCGACGTCCCCACTTGCATCCCAGCTGCCAGCCCCGCCACGCGCATGTGT